>NW_027282914.1:92500-170831 GCF_046629955.1 Centroberyx affinis | reverse complement strand
CCTACTTTTGTCGCTGCAGCATCTGAATTTCTCCACGGGGATCAATAAAGCTTCCTCTTATCTTTACGTGTTATCATTTTGTCATCCAAGAGCTTAAGTGATGTACTATCCTTTAAAAAGTACCATGATCTATGGAATCTCATTTCGGGTCATGAAAGAAAACTTCCCGCAGATTTACGCGTCTCATGCTTTGCTGCATCGTTCATCCCCCCTATTTTCACAATAAATGACTCCTACAATGAGCCTTTTGTCCCTAGTGGTTCAGGCCAGTCACTTAAGTAGAAGCTACTGTGACAATGAAACTCCATATAGTGTCCCTTATGCACAGTGAGTGATGAAGTTGAAAATGAAGCAGGAGGGGGAAGTGAGTTTCCCCTCGGTTTTAAAGCTAATAATTTATGCAAACAAGGGGGAAACCATCTCACTTCATCATTCCCTGCTAAATCCCCCCTTTGACTATGACTATAACCTTCTCATGTTATATAGATGCAAGGGTTTTACAGTGTGACATAATGCTCCATACTGGATGCTGGCTAGAAGAAATAATTCATCAGTTTATACAGTATATATGGTGATATATTGTGAAATCAGGTCACTCTAGGAAGAAGTATAAGAGCCGGGCCCCACACACACACACATTCCATTTCCTCTTAGTAACAGCGTGGTCTCTTCTCGGCATAGCACACACACATATATGCGCACGCACACACACACACACACACACATAAACCGACTGCAGATACAGGCAAATTCTTTTACAGAAAAAAAAAAGAAACAGCAGTGTGACTAACCCAGTTACCCCTGCGTTTCCAAAGAAACGGGGGAAAACAAGACAGAACTGGGCCTGCTGCTCACTGTGTCACACACACACATGCTGCACAAACACATACTGCACACACACATACTGCACACACACACAGGCTGCACACACACATGCTGCACACACACGTAAACTCTCTCAGGGTGTCTTCTATCCCTTATGTAACAGCTTGGTAGTATGTGCCGGGTTATCAGCTTACAATCAGATGAGGAGCCAAGAAGGGCGTGACTCCTCTTTCTCCTCTTTCTCTCCTTGCCTCTCTGTCCCTTCACCTCTCGCTCTCTCTCTCCCCCTTTTCCTCCTGTCTTCCTGTCTCATCTCCGTCTCTCTCCGTCTCCTCTTTCCCTCTCTCTCTGTCCCTCCATCTCCCTCTAGTAGCACAGAGAGAGAGAGACGGAGAGAGAGAAAACTGGAGGGGCGAAAGAGGAAAAAGGAGGGAAGGGAGGGAGAGAAATGGGGATGTGAGAGAGAGAGAGAGAGAGAGAGAGAGAGACAGAGAGAGAGAGAGTAAACGAGGGATTGAACAGTGTATCTGTGACCAACGTCTCCTTAAAAGGCAATCCAGTGCAGGTGATTACCTGTAGCCTCCAGCCAATGGCTGTGTAGGGGAGTGTCTACCTGCAAGAGCCTAATCTCTTTATTTTACTACCCAGAGGCCGTATCTGCACACACACACACACACACACACACACACACCCCTAGTCTTTTCACATTTGGAGCAATCCATGTGCAGAGGGAATAGCTGCAACTGAAGACGTTTCATAAAGAAGTTTCAGATTCGTTTACATTGGATGCCTTCGCTGCACATCAGCACAGTCGGAGCCTAACGTTGTGTATCTAGGTTGTGCGCAATCTAGCTACGCACATGTATTTGCGTGTGTGTGTGTGTGTGTGTGCACGGTTATGTAACGGCGCCAGGAAAACGCCATGCCTCTTGACCTAGATTTCAGGGTTACACTCTATCCCACTGTGCTTAGGGAATCCCACATGATTAGCTGTAACGCACGCACACACACACACACACACACACACACACACACACACACGCACACCTTTCTTTTCCTCAGCGATCTATACTGCCCCACCTTTTCGATTCTTTCTCTCCTCACCTCTTCCCTCCTTTGTCTCCTCTTCCAATCCAACCTTCCCTCTCTACACTGCATGGGTTAAAGCATGATGCCGGTATGCGGCTTATAATGGGAGTTTCCATCTCAATTCCATGGCAAGAAGTGAATATGTGCACACAATGAAGGAGGATGAGAGAGGAACTGGGCCACCGCTTCGTACAGCCCCTCTCGGTCACTGTAACAAGGTGGGGGGGGGGGGGGGGGGGGTGGAGAGAGCGAGAGGGAGGGAGGGAAGGAGGGAGAGAGAGAGAGGGAGAGGTATTTTATTTGGACACCCTCTCACAGCGGCTTGTTAACCCAGCCTGACACTCACACACACACACACACAGACGGCGGAGGAGAGGAGGAGAAGTTAATTGCCATTCCAGAGAAACATGCCGAAGTCCGGGAGACGAGAGCAGGAGGAGGAGGAGACGGGGATAGAAGGAAAGAATGAATGAATGAAGGGAGGGAGGGAGGGAGTGAATCTGATAGATGGGGAGAGGAGGGGAACGCACGAGAAAAAAAGAAGAGAGTCAAGTCAGAATGCTGGAGGGGAGGAGCGGCCGTCGCGTTACATCAGCGCCTGTTTCCTCTGGGATCGGTGTGGGGGGGGAGGGGGGAGATGGTATCTCAGCTATGTGGTCAGGGAGTAGGGTGCAGTGTAGGGGCTTTGGGTGGGGGGGGGCAGGAAGCTGACGGCGGGAATGAGCTATGCCTGAGTCAGAGAAAGGATCACATGTGAAATCTACCTTCAGTCCCTGTCTGTCCTCTGTCTATCTCTGTCCAGCTCTTCTCTCCTCTCTCTCTCTCTCTCTCTCTCTCTCTCTCTCTCTCTCGGGGGCGGAGGTAAAGGGGCGACGGCGGTGGGAATGTACTGTGAGGCTGAGTCAGTGGGAGCGGGGCACGGAGGCCACGCATAGAGAAACAAACCGGGGGGGCGGGGGGGGGGGGGGGGGGGGGGGGGGGGGTTGGGGGGTGGACCGATGCCCGAATTAGAAATGTGTTTATTCAACTTCTGTGGTACAGCACCATATACAGCGCATTCCTCGTATGATGAGGGGTCAAAGGTCAGGGGCAAGAGTTGAGATGCTAAAGGAGAATACCGGTGTCATTTAGAGTTACAGCCCACTGACATGACAAAATCTCCCCAAAAAAGATGGATGGATAAACATGGATGTGATAATGAGGTTTTTGAAGGATGATTTCCTGGAGGAGAATTCCATTCCTCCCTGTGGGTGTCAGGTGACTGACAGGAGGCAGAGCGTGATGTACTGTAACGCACACTCTGATATGAAAACGTTCGCCCCAGGCACAGTGAAATAATGATAAAACAAATAAACTTTGACCACTCCCGATTAAGGCTTCGTGCTTACTGTGATGGATTATCTAGCTCGGGCAAGTCCTTTTTTCCTACTGTACAAGAATGAATGGCAGCTTCTTCTAAAGGGAGGAAAACAAGCTCTGATATCTCCAGCTACACTGACTGTGCAGACACCAGCAGGAACAATGTGAAGGAGAGGGGCAACCTGGATGATTGGCACAGACTTAAGTGTAAACGCTTGCTGATGAATTCATGATTCTTAGCACAGAACGTTCAGTTTGTGCAACATTTATATGTATAACACAGGGGTTTTAATAAATTGAAGGTGATGCAATGTATTTTAAATATTATAAACATGGTTCAAGTAACGCTGTGCACGGTTTATGGTTTATACTGCAACTCTGCAACCTCTTACTTGGAATTCAGAGTTTAACAGCCATTCAATTGCACTGACTTCTTACATGACAGTGCCGAGTTCTTCATAGTGTTTGTGCAGAACATTGTGTCAACGTCACTTCCCATACATACAATGCATTTCTTACCAGCTAGAGTTTGAGTAGGGGCAACCGCAGATGGTAGACTGATGACATCAAAAACAGCCAACAGCACCAAATTTCCAGTCCTGATGACTAATATATATACTTATAACAGTTATAAAGCAACAAGTCAGGCAAACTCTATATGCCCAGATATGGCTTCAACTACTCCACAAAAGCCGGTCTGATCAGAAGTGCCTGAACTTGTTTACTGCCGGCGGTGTCTATACCTGCAGACTGTTAACCATATATGGTGCCCTATAGTGAACAAAGAGGAACTCCTTCTCTGTGTGTGTGCAGTAAGAAGAGAAAAAAAACAAAAAACACACCGACATCAATGACAACCCGGTGGTTTTAGTAGAGACTCTGCATCTGTAGGAGGCAGTGCAGAGCAGTCTGGGGCCTCACACACACACACACACACACACACACACACACACAACACGTGCTGTTGCTAGGAAGTGGTGTGGGTGCAGATTTTCATTGGTGTGGTACATTTCAGTAGATTTCATTAAAGTGATAAAGGCAGGCCCCACACACACATACATGAACACACGCATATATCTTCATGCCTCATCCTACGCACAGAGATGATGTAGTAGAGCAGGAAATGGGGGATTTCAACTTGTATAATACACTTTTCATTAAGATTGATAATTCAAAGACACTTCCCTGATTTGCTATTAATCATAATCCTCTTGAGCACTAACAGTGAAGTAGGTGTTCTTGTTCTTGTGATTGGAAAAGTTTAAACCCACCCACCTTCACGCTTCAACACACTGAGGGACGACTGCAATGGAGAGTAGCATCGCAGTGAGTAACTAACACACCCCACGGCTCACACGGGGTCACACACACACACATGTATGTACACACACACACACACACACACACACACACACACTGGCTCATCTCCTGACAGAGAAGGAAATTGGAACGTCCTCCTCTGCACTTTCCAGTTACTCTGAAACAAGAGTGAAAGAGAAGTGAAATCTCCTGAGCTGTGAATTCCCCTGTTATCACAAGTACACACACACACACACACACACACACACACACACAAAGACACAAAAGAGACACACACACAGACAAGAAAACACGGGCGTTCACAAAGATACACCGATACAGGTAGATGCATGCAAATAAGAACACACACCTGACTAGACACACACAGCCACAAACACACACATGAACACAAGTGCCTACAGTACACACACACACACACACACACACAAACAAACACACACATCATTTCAAAGCCCTTGGGGGGTGAAGCTGATTTCCTTGAGACGGCATCCCATGTGACCATTCTTGCATTCCTCAGATTGTTGTCATGTGACACACTTATAGATCTCCTTTTAAGGATGTCAGTGTTAACAGGAGGGTGTGGCCTCACTAATACACACACACACACACACACACACAGGTCAACACACACAAATGAAAAATACACACACAAAAGCACACACATCATAACACCTAACATGCTCTTGCCAGCTCACACACAAACAAACCCACAGAAATAGACCAGGGGGTGAAAGAGGTGTGAAGTCAGACTGGCAGCGCCTGTCCTCCTCCACCATGTCACAGCCACTTCACAGGTAGAGGCAGGCAGACTCTGAATCTGCTGCTGGGTTAAATAAAACTGAGACTCGCTGGCTTAGAGCTCTTCAGCCACAAATAAGATACTATCAGACAATAAACATGTAGGGCGAGCACTCCCAGTTCACACGCTGAGGAAGGCACACACACACACACACACACACAGGAGTGACTGTGTGCTCCAGTGTTCCAGTGGACCGTTGCTTCAAAAATCATAATAATAAATATAACTGTAAGAAAAGAATTGTGAGCGCCTTACATATTCATTATAAAATAAAATATGGTATCTCCAACACTAGTCAAAAAACTAGTTTTACTTTCAGATTGATGGGTTGGAGAGGGAGTGTTATGGGCCCGGCGGTAATGAAACTTGCTCAGTGCATGCAGGACTACGTACGCCTTCGCTAATAATAAGACAATAATAAGAGGCATTCTCTTCATAGCGAGGTCAAAGGTCAGAGGTCAGGGGTCAGAACTGAGGCCTCCGGACGTACGAGGGATTCTGTGTTTTGCTCAAGGACACTTCAGCGTCAACAGCCTCGAATCGCACGTACATTTGGTCACTTTGTCATAACTGGCTTCCATTTCCAGGTTTTTACTATGCTCTCTGTCGGCAGCGCTGTAGTTCACAGTCCCCCGAAGCTGTGTATTTGTTCGCTGACAACGGTTTGCTTCCTAAGTCTTCACACTGCCTTCACAACCAGGCCCAAAGTGGATAAGATGAGTTGAGATCATTGAGTTCATAGAGGAGGCATTCCTGTCTGACAATTTCTCAATGTTCTCCTGCCTGTTTGCCTTCATTTCTATGTAACTATGTATCTCTCTCACACACACACACACACACACACTCACACACACTCACACACACACACACGCACACACACACACACATTCACTCAGTCTCTGCTGGATTCCCGTCATTTCCTCAGCCTCTCCGCCGGCTCAAGCACTTTTGACTTTTTTCGAGTAGCGAGAGATTCTTTCTCTCCCGTCCCTCTGCCTCCATCTCTCGCGGTGGCACATTACATCACAACCTGCTGCAGCACAGCACCATGGACTTTGCCCCAAGACCTCGGGCCGTAAAAAAAGCCGGTGTGCTGCCTGCTGCTAAGCCGACTGCGAGCGATTTAGAGGCGACCGGCTCCACGCACGCATTTTCGGACACACTGCAGATGCTCGGCGAGGAAAGGAGGGGGGTGGGGGGGGGGGGGGGGGGGGGGGGGGGGGGGTGGAGAGGAGAGGAGTGGTGGGGAAAACAGATGAGGGGAGAGCAGACGAGAAGAGAGGGCGGATAAACAAGGAATAAAGTGAACAACAATCACATTAAACAGACAGAAAAGGGAGGAAGAGGGGAGAAAAAAAGTGTCGGGGACGATGGGTTATAAATGGAAAAGAGAAGACGGAGAAGGAGAGAAGGAAAGGGAAGGGAGGGGAGGGGAGGGAAGGGGAGGGGAGGGGGGGGGGGGAGTGGTTGCTTATGAATGCCGTTAGGCTGCACATTCTGCTGCCGGTCTCTCTCTGAGAGCCGGCTTTCCACTTCCTCTTTACCCCACTTCCTGCCTCTGCTGCTGGCCTATGCCCTTATATGGCAGCCGCCGGCAGCCAATCGGCACGGAGCAGGCAGCTCATTCAAACGCCGAGTGTGAGAGGAGAGAAGGGTGGGAACCTCAAACAGAAATGAACGGCAGCGCACCATACAAAACAATATAGCTCACTAGCACACACACAGACACACACACACACACATACACACACACAGAGACACACACACACCTGCCCACGGGCTGAAAACAAAAAAAGACACGTTACAATGCAACAAAGCAAAGCAAAGCACACGCATGCAAACTTTACTCAGCGATTCAGGGGTGCAGAGTGCACACTGCAGCACCGCATTGAACTTGTTTTTTGGTGGCGAACGGAGGGTGGGCTCTCAGTTACTATGCAGAGATTAGGAGAGGGAGAGGAGAGGAGAGGAGAGGAGAGGAGGAGGGTGGGGACAGACAGAGAGCAGAGGGAAAGAGCAGACAGGAGTGGGGATGAGGGGAAGGAGAGAGAGAGATGCAAGGAGAGTGGAGGAAGAGGGGAGAGAGGGTGGGGACAGAGGCATGAGTTGGCACGCCAGCCGTAATGCTTCCATAGGTGTTTATGTTGAACCACACCTATTTCCCAGACCCAGAAAGAGAAAGACAGAGAACGACGCAGAGATGGAAAGATATGAAGAGGAATGAGGAAGGGGGGAGATAGAGAGAAGAGATGGAGCGGGGAGGAGGGACAGGCTGTAATGTTATGTAAGTGATGGCCAAACAGAGCCGGCTGCCAAGGACCACAGACTAAAGTGCATGGGCGTGAGTAGGTGGCTGACCTCTCTCAGTGCTGTCAAGCTACAAATAAGGGGGCTAGTGAGGGAGTGAGGGAGATCAGGAAGTAAAAAAACAGCCAATCGGGGCCAATCGGACGCACACAACTCCCAAACGAGCCAATCAAAAGCCTAGCACCCTGTGAAAGGAGCCAATCTGAGAAGAGGGCCCTCCCACCAGACAGAGACAGATGGCTGGAGGATAGATAAGCCTTCCTGGGTTCAACCCCATGCAGGGGGTGAATAAGGAGTGTGTGTGCATGTGTGTGTGTGTGCAGGTTTGTGTGTGTGTGTGTGTATGTGTGTGTGTGTGTGTGTGTGCGTCAGGTGGGTTGGGGGGGATTAGATACAGAGATAGATAAGTCTTTCAGTCTTCTTAGCCAGAGTAATAATGATGAAGATCTATTTTATATACCACTCTCATATATACTTTAATACACTGACCTCATACAAAAATGTAAGAACACATGCATTATGTATTATGTATAATGCACCTTTACAAGTATGGACCTGGGTGCATGCATCTGTGTGTGCATTTTTGCCTGTACGTTTCTGTCTATACACGCTGGTCTGGGTTCAGTCTTGCCATTTCTCCATTAACGCCTGAGGCGATGGAGGCTGCTCTGTCGTCAGTGACTGGTTTCCATGAAACCTCAGCAAGCCCTCACAGCCTTAAAAGGCACCTCGGCTTCTTCTTTTCGGCCAATGAGAGGCCCAGAACAGCGGGAGGAAGTAAGGTGGGTGCACGGGAAGTGGAAGAGCAGAGAGGACAGAGGACAGTGTGTGTTTCTGAGGAACAGAAAACAAGTGAACACACATTCAGGCAAGCCCCGTAGCCTGAAGCACCGCATGTGTTTATTACATTCGTTTGCCCATTAAAGAGAAGCTGCCTTTGTCTAATCCAATGCGTAAAATCCAATGCGGCATAACGATCTTGCATATTTCTTTTGCATTAAAATCACAAGTCCCCTTTGCTTTAGAGCCATGGCAGCAGGTGGAGAGAGTTGTGACACAGATTTAAAAGGGGAAGTGCCAAGCCTGTAAGACAACTAACACGTCCTCCAGATACGTTATGTAGTCTGAATGCGTTGTACTAGCACTCTGGCTAAACTGGTTTGGGCAATCATTTCCTCTAAAGACGTTGGGGTTCGGAGAATAGCTGAGGAGTTTCTGTAAAAGCTTCCCTGCAGGAACGTACACACTGAATATGGGGCCTCGCAACTTCTTGTAAGGTTTGATGAATGGAGAATGATATTGGTCAATGTGCAAACCAACATCTAAGGCCTAAGAGGGGCGTGGTAGATAGTGTGTGTGTGTGTGTGTGTGTGTGTGTGTGTGTGTGTGTGTCTGTAAGAAGTGGGGGTTGGAGTTAAGGATCCATTTGGGCCGTAAATGGGAAGCTAATCCAATCAGAGCACGCACAGGCCAGCTGGCAGGCACACACACACACACACACACACACACACAGCTGGTCACTGGCCCATGCCCTGGAGTCGGACCGTCGCCACGGTGACCCGCGGATCAATGACGCAGCAGACGACCAATCGGCGAGCGGCGCGGCGGGCTGGGGGGCAGGGAGCGAGGCCGAGCGGAGAGAGCGGTGAATAGGGTTTCCCCTCTCTGAAACTCTGACCAGTCAGATGGGGAACAATGGGTCAGCCAGGCACTTTTCAACAGGCTGCAAAGACACAAGGAGAGAGAGAGGGAGAGAGAGAGAGAGAGAGAGGGAGGAAGGGGCAGAGGACGGACATGCCTGCTGAACGTGATTGGGGAATGGATGAATGGAGAGAAAGAAAGAAAGAGAGAGAGAGAGAAGAGGAGGAGGAGGTGGAGGTGGAGGAGTGTTGCTGCTAGACAAAACTTTGAGTCACGATGCATTGCGTCAAAAAGTTGGATGCACTTTGCAACTTCTCTGTTGTAAATCCCAAGGAGAAAATCCCTTGATTGCTGCAATCGGCTTGACCTCACGTGACCTGGAGGGTTACATACCTATGACATGAAGACACACACACAGTTACACACACACACACACACACACACACACACACACACACACACCCTGCTAGGCAGTGATGTCAGGATGAAACTCTTGTGGGTGACAAACGAGAGCCGTTCTCATCCTCTCCCTCACCTTTCCTTTCTTCTACCTCCTTGTCTTTCTCCATCTCTCCCTCTCTCTCTCTCTCTCTACATCTTTTCTCTACCCTCTTCCCATCTTACGGTCTCACCTCTTGCTCTCCCTCTCATCCTCTTGCATCCCTCTTTTTTTTGCATCCGTCTTTCCGAGCCTTGGCTTTCGATCTCACTCAAGACTAATTGCAGCTAATGGTTTTTGTATTGAGCCGCAGTCTAGCAGTCTAAATGGTACCAGCAGTCCCAACCCGCCCATGGACCCAAGGCAGCAGATGTGGAAATGTGTGTGTGTGTGTGTTTATGTGTGTGTGTGTGTGTGTGTGTGTGAACCCCTTCATGTCCACCCCCGACAGCCTGCTTTCCCCAACAGCAACAGGCCTTTCATGATTCCTCTCCCTTCCCCCCCTTCAAACACACACCCACATACACACCCAAACCCCCCCCCCCCCCCCCCCCTTGACTGTTTTTAGAGTTGGCTGCCCAGCACTATGTTCAAGTTAACAAGTCCCAACCAAAATTGCCTCTTTTCTGCTCAAATATGACCGATAAGAGCGACAAACAGGAAGAAGGAGAGATAGTGTAGATGTAGATAGGGAGCGGAGGAGATGGTGTGTGTGTGTGTGTGAACCGGTCGACTCGAGCCTTGTTGCCTTGTTGGGTAGCGAGTGGAGGGAAACTTGCGGCATCTTTACTCATTAGAGGAACAGGAAGGCCATGGGAGGGGTTTATTGATGCAGGGAGTGGCGACAGAGCAACAAGAGCAAATGGTGTTTCCACTGTAGCCTCGCTCCTGGCTGCTCTTGTTGCCTTATTTGAAGAGAAAAGATCGGGCTGATGACATCACAGGAGGGTGTCACAACACTGTCTGTCTGCTGGTAAATGTCGAGCACGCATATAGATACATGCAATGTGCACTACAGTTTGTAAAGTCATGCGTGTGTGAGTCATTAAAGTGTGTTTTTTAGAGAGGAGGTCAGCCTAAAGTCAAGGTCCACTATACTGTTTGGTGCTCTGGACACACACACACACACACACACACACACACACACACACACACACAAAGGCACACTGTCATCAAAGAGCATTTATTCATGATCAGCTGTGGAGATGTAATGTTGAACACCGGGCTCTGAATCACTCTCTTACATATACTTACTTACTTACTTGCGCCGTCATCAAAGATAGCATTTCGTTATGATCAGCTGTTGTGATTTAAAGTTGTTCTCTGACCTTTGAAGCACACACATATAAACACATGTGCCACAGTGGGCTCTGGGTTACTGATTGACTTATCACATGGCCGTGCTGCTGCCTGACTTCAGCAGCCAGGAGGCAAAGCGTCACTGAGATCACCTGTGCTCCACTCCCTCAGTACAAAGCAAGGCTGCATCAGGCGGCTGTGCACATCACCGACTTAACAATGGATGGTTATAAAGTTTTTCTACTACCCAACCCGAACCACTATCTGCTCGCTGCCACTTTGTTAGAAGAACGCACAGTGCACAAAGTACTGCTTTTCAATTTATCCATTTTATGTCATTTGTGGTTAGATTTATTCACTGATACACAGGCCACATTTAAGGCAGTGGAGATGGCACAGATGGGGAGTGACAACTGGGCTACTTGGACAGCGTAAGGAGGCTAACAAACAATGGCATCATGAAAGAAACTGAGAGTCATATTGTTGGCAAAGTGGCCCATACACATTACCACAGACAGTTGTTGGTGCAGCATAGCCTGCAGACGTGAAAGTCTCAGGGGGAAGCTGCACAGACATGGACATTAAGCCTAATGGAAGTCTAAGAGCTTTTCACCCGAGCTCTCTACTGAAAAAGAAATCTTGGACTAGAAGTGGGCTCAATCCAAGTCAATACCACCAAACATGACGTTGGAACTGTGATGCTCCCATGAAAGAAAAAGGTGATGAGTACCAATGAGAGGTAACAACAAGCATTGAAAGGTTGACAGCGAAACAATTCAACTGGCCGAAAACAATTGTATCAACTGACCCCTGGCCCCATGGCAGCTTCCAAAAGTGGCCCCATGCTTAAGCTACTGAATATGCTTTTGTAGGAGTATCCAAACGTGATACAAAAGTGATTTTGCTAATGAGAAAGGGCAAAGGGGACACATAGATTTACAGCTAAATTAGAGTCATTTGCCAAAGCTGTAACTCCCTCCCTCCCTCTCACTGACTCCCTGCCTTTGAGATGACAGCCCTCGGCTCGTTGTTAGACCTGTAGTTATCCCCGTGCTTCCACTTGTTGCACTGGTTAAAGTGTCACTTAGCTTAACAAGTGGTCTGTTTAGACAACCACTCCTCATGGTTATGGTCATTATACACAACACCTCGAGTGTCTGTGTAGAAACTCACGTCTGGATCAAATCCTCAGAAATATTCATTAGGAGGTTGTTTTATTGCACTTAGGACCTTGGCAGCCAGGCCTGGGATCAGAGAGTCTGCATTGCGCTGGCACCCAGGGTGTAAACACACACACACACACACACACACACACACACACTGTTATGATACATGAGAAGAGTCTTCCTGGGACAGTATTCCAAGCACTCGGCTAGTAGACATTCCCGGTGAGAAGTGGTGACAACACACCACTTAACCAGAGATCTCTCACTTACTGCCAGTAAGCTACACACACACACACACACACACACATAAAGTAAATACACGCAAATCCACTGAAATCAGATTTTATATAAACACAGTCACACAGACACAAACCAAGGTGAGAGGTCAGACCCTTGCCCACTGAGTCATTAGGTTCAGGAAGCGAATGGCATTAAGTAAGACAAACATGTCATACCATTTAGGTTTATTACCTGAATTAGAATAGGCTGGACCGGAACCCATGACTCACCCACTCATACGCATACACAAATGCATATACAACACACACACACTCACATACACACACTCAGTAAACCTGCAGATCCAGTGGCACTCCCTGTTGGCTGGATTAAACATTTCCCAACCAATCCCTGTTTACAGCATCACAACCTTACAGCTCATTTCTGGTCAGCGTCACAGGGACCAAATATTTTCGCAGCAAAGCCGCTTTTATATTCACTAGCAAAACTATATTCTTCGCCATATGTGAACAGACTATTGGTGGGCTCACACAGGTCGGACAGCGATAAACTTGGTTTGAGAGTTGCCCCCTAACGATCTGATTTCAGACCTGTAAATCAATAAGTGGGCCCAGTAGACCTTTGATCTCCTCCAAACGCTCTTCTTTCCACCCATAAACCCTCTAACAGCAGCCTGTACAAAGACTCGCTCACAGCAGTCATAAGTCTGACTCAATATAGATTAATGGACTGATCTAACCTTAATTGTTCTCTTTTTTTTATTGCAGATCACCATTGATAAATCTGAGCTACTCCCTGTGTCTCTGTACAAATTACATAAGTTTTCATTATCAATCCAGGGTCACAGATTTATAAAACAAAAGAGTCATATGAACCTCATGTGAATGAAAATACAAGTCCCTTTAAAGCGAGCCTAATGGCGTGACTGAGGCCAAGAGCAGGAAGACACAGACTTACATGGGAGTTGAGACACAGAGCAAGAGGAAGTGGCAAAAGGAGGAAGAGAGAGAGGTGCTGAGTGTCTGAATGGTGGCACTAACCAAACGCTGGTTGGGGATACGATGCACACTTCGATACACGCCGGGGCCGCCCACGCTACGAATGTATACGCTCGCGATGTAGTAACGTGATACGGATAAAAGCATCCGCCAGATGTTGTATATTAAGGGAGGAGAAGGAGGAGAGAGGGATAGAGGACAGAGAAGAGCAAGAAGAGGGGGGGGGGCGGGGGGGTGAGGAGCGGAAGGAGGGGAAAAAGATGGAGGAGAGGGCAGATTGACGAAGAGGTGAGAGGAGGTGAAAAAAGGGAATAGGAGGGGGGTCGAATTGGAGCTTATGATAACACTGCTGTGGTCTGACAGCTTATGGGACTTTGATGTGCTGGTGAATCAGGAATGGAAATTTTACTAGTCTGCTGGGCCCAAGGCTAGTGTTTTCAGTCTCAATGAGTCACATGGTCCTCATTAGACAGAATCTGAATGGGGCTGATGGTGAAAGTATGGTATGGTGGCAAACCAGGCCCCAAAATGTTAAATTCCTCCCTTAGGTAATACAGTGGACTAGGGTGTGGACATAAGAGCGGTGTGTGTGTTTCATGGGAGGGGGGTAGAGGTGAATGAGAGCGATGTAGGTGTGTTAGTGTGCGAGCCAGAGCGAGAAAGGCAAACCAAAAAAAGAGGGGCTGATAAAGGTGTGGAGGCTGAGGAGGGTTGATAATATTGTCTGTCTGATAGCAGGTAGAGCCCTGCTGCTTCCTGCTTCCCTTGTGGCTCAGGCAGACACACAATAGCTCAGTTGTACATGATAAAAAAAAAAAAAAAAAAGGCAGCTGAAACACTGACTGGAAACCTCCTATAGCCTGCTACTTCCACTGGCCGTGCAGTTTTGGTCATTTTGGTCATTTTCACAGGCTATGGTCTTTTCTTTTAGCATCTAGTTCACCGCATGAGTGCCTTGCAATGCATTAAAAAGGCCAATGCCGTCCAATCCCACCCTCCCATAAAAAAGCATTGTCAACCTACTGTAGGCAGAGAGAGGGGGCTAGTAGGCAGGATATCTAGGAGGAGCCCAGAGCAGCCAAGACAGTCTCCTCGCAAAACACAAATACATGACCATGGAATTAACATTATCAGCAGGCACTGGCCATTATGGGAAAGGGGGTGGCCTGTAAAAACGGTTGTACCCCGGCCCATGGCGACCCAGCTCCACCAGCTGTATGTGTGTCATGTTTTTGACTTGGTGTTGCACTATGTGTGTCATGTTTTTGACTTGGTGTTGCACTGGCTCTGCGACTCCCACCGAGCTTAGCCGGCTTTCAAACTGGACAGCACAACAACAGCAGTGACAGACCACTAACCCCCCCCCCCACACACACACACACATCACCTCTGTGCACCAGCCGGTCCAAAGTGTCACGCAGCGTCAGGTTTGACTATAAAGCAGTAAATGAAAAGTGTACTGGCAGGGGGGAGGCGGTTAGGGTGAGTTTAGGCCTCCATAGCCCTCCAGAGTGAAGTCCTGGCTGCTGGACTGTTGTTTGTCTCAAAACTGTTTGTCCGCTGCAAAAAGCAGGTGCACAGAAGACATTTTCAAACATACTACAAGGTCTATACAGTTTAACCTATATAGAAAACTGAATATCATGGGATTAGGCTTACTAGGCCTCATAACATCAATCCCTTCCCTTTTATTTTCTCCAATCCTTTCCTACTCTCTCTCTCTCGCTCACTCCCTCTCTCCCTCTCTCTCTCAAATCGCGAGCGGGTAGTGCAGCAGTGTGCACGCGACGCGCCCGAGTGCATGACGCTGGACCAATCAGGGAGCGCAAATCCGAAAGTTTACCTTTTATGGCTCGAGCCGGGCAACTGACGACGTATAAAAAACACGCGCCCACCATTAACGGATTCACTCTGAGCGCCGTCACACGCAGCTTGTGCGGGATATCATTTGCCTGAAACCGGTTCCCTTAAAGCGAAAAGCCCCCCACCCAAAGGTAAGATGGCTGAGAGTTTTATTTACAAAAACCTATATTTAGAACAATATATACAAAGTAAACATAGATTTTTAATTATTGTTGTCTGCAAAATTATGAATTTTGAGCTCAAAAGATGACAGGAACCACGAGGCTCTTTGTCCTGTCATACACCGGCTGCACTACTTGCTTTAATTTATTTTTTGAAATCATTAAGTTATCAAGCTAGATATTGTTTGTAATATATTTGTCTTTTAAACGCATGCAGTGAAAATGGCTTGTGACGGTTAGACTTGGTGCATATGCGGCTCACAGGTGCCTCTGGACTCTGTATAGCCGGCTTATGATTAAGTGGTAAAAGTCTAACTCAGACTGGCTTTGCATTGGTATAAGTTAACTGTAGTTGTGCAACACATGGATTTTCCCCCGTTTGTACTTGAATTTTTTCCCCAGGCAGCGTACCGTTAGTCCGTTCGAGGCTTTGGACTTGAGGTTGGGTTTGGATCCAGGCTGTTCCCTTTGTGCGCCCGTTGCGGCGGGGTGTGACCTACTTTAGCATGTTAGCCTAGCCGCATCATGCTAACACCGCCCTTCAGCCTTGCAAGAGCAGCATTTAAGCATGAATCAAATCTGGCATATGACCACTTATAATTACTGATTGGGCGTTTTGAATTTCACTTAACATTTTAATGCAGGTTAGTTTTAATTGTAAGCTGGTTCATGAAGATGGAAAAGGGTAAAGGTTACCCGGCCTGCATAAATTGATCAATGTATTAACTGATTAGACTTGGCTTGTCGTCAATATAAGTGTCTTTGTCACCTTGGACATGAGGAAAAGGGGAAATTGCGAAATGACTAATGACCACTCATAAAGGCGTGGCTTTCAGGAAATGGAGCATCAGTCAAGGACTAACGGCCAACTGATGAGACAACATCTGAGTTCATTATATAACTTAAATTTTAATTGCCTTTGGCCAACCAGGGAACAGTTTATTCAGTGCTTGAGAGAGGTTGTATTTGATCAGTCATGATGGGCTTAGCCTGTCGGCGCTGGGGTGTTGGATAATCCTGTGTGCAATGAATGAAGTGGGTGAGGTTTACTTCAAGTTATGACGCAGTGATATTGTACCAAAGCTTTCAGAGGGGTATTTGTGCTCGGAAAAGCGGTAGGATTGAGCAACAGAGGGGAGGGGGCAGTAGAGGAAGGAGGGGTGGTAAACTTGAGGGAGTGGTCGCGCCGGGGTCTGAAATGTCGAATGTTCCTTTTCGCTGAACCCTGCCGCTCTGGCCGCGCGCCACGCCGCCGGTAGCCGCAAAGCTGCTCAAACCAAACCATGTCCTTATATGGTAATAACAGAATGCAGCGCCACTTCCTTTGTCTGGCTGTCGGAATGTGTAGCGCGAGCTCCACCCAGTGGCTGAGCGCGTGAACTGCCACTGAGTAACAGGAAGTGAGAAGTCAGAGCGTCATAGGGGCGCTGTTGGCAGGAAATCACTTTGACAGTTGGTGTGGTCGGAGCGTTTCGTGTGAATTAACGGTGTTTTTCTCCCTTTTACAGTTCAGCCATGGAAGATGAAATCGCCGCACTGGTTGTTGACAACGGATCCGGCATGTGCAAAGCCGGTTTCGCCGGAGACGACGCCCCTCGTGCTGTCTTCCCCTCCATCGTCGGTCGCCCCAGGCATCAGGTGAGCAAAACCGTTATCTTGGCATCATGGCCTAATGTCTAGATAGCATTAGTCTACAATTAATAATATGATGGTAGATTTTCTGATAACTTTAATTATAAACACAGGCTTAACTTGGGTTTCAACATTCACATTTAACTCTTAACAATGCAGATAGTCAATGGGCCACACCCAAACCAATTTTGTATTGGCAACATCTACATGCAATTCTGATGTACATGCAACATATTACAACTGCTAGCAAGATATAGACATGTAACTAGGAATGGAAAGCACTTGTAATGTGTGACTACACTAGTTAATAGGCCATACTGCACTGTAGAACTAATGAAATCTAACAAGCTACCTCTTTACATTTGTCCAGGGAGTGATGGTGGGTATGGGCCAGAAGGACAGCTACGTTGGTGACGAGGCCCAGAGCAAGAGAGGTATCCTGACCCTGAAGTACCCCATCGAGCACGGTATTGTGACCAACTGGGATGACATGGAGAAGATCTGGCATCACACCTTCTACAATGAGCTGAGAGTTGCCCCTGAGGAGCACCCTGTCCTGCTCACAGAGGCCCCCCTGAACCCCAAAGCCAACAGGGAGAAGATGACCCAGGTATAAACCCACACTTATGCACATACTGACACTTAGAGTTGACCTTGACCCTTCCCCAATTTAGCCTTGAAGTACATTAACTATCTATTGTTCAGACTTTTTAAAACTACAGGCCATTCCTTCATTTCCTTCTTTATTTTTCCTTTCATTCCATTCTCACTTGCTCCTCCCTCCCCCTCTCCTCCAGGACCTCTCTCCTATAAGATGATCTATCATCTTTCTCTGGAAACAAACAGGTCTTTCTCTTGACTGTGTGCCTTATGCTATTTATCTGCACTTGTGGCCATAAATGCATATAGTTCAGCCAATAAAGGCACCCTATAGAAGAGCTGACTGGAATATCTGACATGCACAAGTGTGAAGGAATGTTTAATTTCTGCACCTTTCTTTACTAACTTCTCTCTCTGAGGCTCACTCTAATGCATGTACTGAGTGCAGTGCCCACAGAGCTAAAGTGCTCTTTTTGTAATAAAAGATACTCACTGTTCTCTCCTGTCTCCCTACAGATCATGTTCGAGACCTTCAACACCCCCGCCATGTACGTTGCCATCCAGGCTGTGCTGTCCCTGTACGCCTCTGGTCGTACCACCGGTATCGTCATGGACTCCGGTGATGGTGTGACCCACACAGTGCCCATCTACGAGGGCTACGCCCTGCCCCACGCCATCCTGCGTCTGGACTTGGCCGGCCGCGACCTCACAGACTACCTCATGAAGATCCTGACAGAGCGTGGCTACTCCTTCACCACCACAGCCGAGAGGGAAATCGTGCGTGACATCAAGGAGAAGCTGTGCTACGTCGCCCTGGACTTCGAGCAGGAGATGGGTACCGCTGCCTCCTCCTCCTCCCTGGAGAAGAGCTACGAGCTGCCTGACGGACAGGTCATCACCATCGGCAATGAGAGGTTCCGTTGCCCAGAGGCCCTCTTCCAGCCTTCCTTCCTCGGTATGTTGACTGATATTCCGCCCCAGACATGTGCCCAGAAACACACTTTGAACCCATATGGTTGCACTGTAATTCAATGTACTGACGGCCATTTTGTCTCTGCTCCTCAGGTATGGAGTCCTGCGGAATCCACGAGACCACCTACAACAGCATCATGAAGTGTGATGTCGACATCCGTAAGGACCTGTACGCCAACACCGTGCTGTCTGGAGGTACCACCATGTACCCCGGCATCGCTGACAGGATGCAGAAGGAGATCACATCCCTGGCCCCATCCACCATGAAGATCAAGGTGAGCTGACTTACCAAAACCAACATGTTGCTCTGGCTCAAAAGAAACCTCTAGGATTGAATGCATACTGAAATTGATGGAATTAAGCATTGGTATATCTAATCGATCTCTTGTCTTCTCTCCCTGCAGATCATTGCCCCACCTGAGCGTAAATACTCTGTCTGGATCGGAGGCTCCATCCTGGCCTCCCTGTCCACCTTCCAGCAGATGTGGATCAGCAAGCAGGAGTACGATGAGTCCGGCCCCTCCATCGTCCACCGCAAATGCTTCTAAACAGACTGTTCCTCTTTTTTTTTCCCCCCGACCAAACGCCCAACAACGACTTCAGCTCTGCGCAAAACAACCACACACACCACACATTCTCATACACACTCAGGCGCAGAGCCTAGACGACCAACTCATTGGCATGGCTTCAGTTATTTTTGGCGCTTGACTCAGGATTTTAAAAAAACTGGAACGGTGAAGGTGACGGTAATGTTTTTTTGGCTAAGTAAAAAAAGCACCCCAAGGTTCTACAGTTGCATCTGAGGACTTAAAAAAAATGTACATTTGTTTTTCTTTGAGTCATTCCAAATGTTTGTTAACTGCATTGTTCAGACACATTATTCCAAATGTTAACTGCATTGTTCAGACACGTATTCGCCTCTGTGAAGGCTGCCCAGTGGTTGGCGCATACTTAAACATGGTTGTAGTATCGCTTGTATGTAAATTATGTCTGGGTTTTTTGTACTTTCAGCCTTAAAAATATCTTGGTCCTGTTAATTTTTTTGTTTTTGTTATGCAAAACCCAATCGTGACCTCTTCTTCCCCCTGTTGGAGGTTCCATCCCTGGGGCGGTGGGGCAAGGGGTCTCGAGGTGAAAGGGTAACATGGGGTGCCAGACCGGTGGGGCCAACCTGTACACTGACTAAACAATCCCAATAAAGTGCACATGTGTTCCGACATGACTTCTGACTCTTGTGTCTCTTTGCAATTTTTAAGTAATAATTGTATTGAAGGTGTATTGAAGGTGAATTGGTTCTGTGCCTGCTCTGTATCTTTATCTCAGAATATGTAGAGCTTCCACAGGCCTTATGTCTGGGAAATCTGAGCAAGAAGCTTCTGAATTTTCACTGTTGCACTGAAGGAAGTATCTGGATGGCAGCACATCTCATTCACAGGGGAGCTCTAGACTGCATTTGTTATAAAACATAAGTCATTAAGAAAGCATCACATTTAACTCTCTTGAGGGCGAGTACCAACTGTGAAGACCAAGCTTGTCTTGCACCATTAAACTCACACCCAAGATTAGACCACTAGATGTATAGAAACCCACATTAGAAATAATTTGAGAAGTAAAATATGTATTGTTTTGGCTTTACTGCCTGTTGCTTCACTTGCATCAAAGATCCGATCTCAATACATTGTAGACAAAAAGCATCAAATCCTTGCCAGGAAATATAATACACAATTGAACAGCAGTTTAGACTAGGGAGAAGCAACATCTCACTGGACTGTAAAGCGCCTGTCTCTCCCCGCCCCTCAGTCTCACCGGACCTAGCTGTTAGAGGGTCAGAATTCACAACTCAATTGTATTTTTCCATAAGCGCCAGCAAAGATCCGCGAGAGGATATGAGAAATGCATGAAGTATGATTGGCCTAATGCTATTGGCCTGTCAGAAATGAGCTGGAACATCCACCCAGTGTCCCAGTGAGTCATGCGGGAGTTTATGTAAGGATGAACAGATGACCTCATCCTCTAATGTACATTGTGTTCAGATGGAAATCTAATCTGCTGCTTCTATCAAGCGTCTTAGAGCACTAGAGCAAACCGCTGGATTGGATCAGTTTTTACCTTTCAGATCACTGTAAATGACGAACAGACGTGGAGTGCTTCTGCTCACAGGCTCAATAGCTTGTTCCTTGGTGCGGTAATGCCACATTCAAGGCAACCAAAACACCATGAGGAGTAGACGATGAATAGCTAAGATTACACAGGGTGTGGCTATGCGGCTTTTCTATGCACAAGAGCCAATCTCATGACCATGGCCTTAACATCAGGACACACTCTCATGATCGAGCAAAGGAGTCACACTCACTCTCAATGAAGTCTTCAGCAAGTTATTTATTAGTATGATAAGAAATGCTAGAAGTAACATTGCTTTAGGAAGACCACACTCGCTCATTTAACTAGAATGTAATGATAAATACCTGAATATCAGTCAATAAGTTCTCTATACAGACAGAAGAACTATATGACTGGGCTGGTACTTAAAAAAGGCTTTTTTGATCTACTGTCACCATAGCCTCATTTCTTATTTGTATCTTTCAAGTGGAAAGCAACTAAGTAGATTTACTCAAGTACTGTACTTACACAGTTTTGAGGTACTTGCACTTTACTTGAGCATTTCCATTTTGTGAGACTTTATACTTTTACTCCACTACATTTCAGAGGGAAATATTGTACTTTTTCCTCCACTACATTTATCTGATGGCTGTAGTTACTTTTGGAGAATAAGTTTTAACATGCAAAACATACAATAAGCTCATAAAATATGTTGCATTGTTAGAGTTTAAACTCTCCAACAGTATGGAGCAGTTAGTCCGACAACATTAAAATACATCTTACAGGTTAATGCATCAATACTTTAACATTCTGAAAGAGAACATTCTTCAAAATGAGAACTTTTGATATTTAAGTACATTTCACTGCTAATACTTCTATACTTTCTCCCTACAGATGGAGTATTTCTTTCCATAATGGTATTCCTACTTTTACTTTTTCCACCACTGATATCTTTTCATCTGTATCTGTGTCTTTCCTTGCTTGTTTTCCCTGCTTCAGAGCTTACGGTGACCTCATTGCTGCTGCAGTCTTATCTGGCTCAGCTGACTGGGTGTAAAGTTTGCAAAACAAAAGGTCGGGGCGGGTTCAGAGGATCAGGACCATCAGAGGTCAGCCTCAGATCGTCTGCTCTAAACAGACCAGTCATTAATCATCACATAAAAGACAAAAGCTGGGGGGTTTTCTGCCCTCTAGCCTCTCTTCGTGACATCATCTTTAGCTGAGGTCATGCTCTCCTCATGAGATCATGCGACCACCAATTGATATGATGATAAGGATGAGGATCTGAGGATGTTGGAACATAAGAGATCTCTTATGTGACAGGGAACCGGGGATCTCCACTCTTCATTCTCTTTGGCTCAGTCTCCCACAAGCAAATTAGACTGACCATATAAAAAATATAAAAAAAATTGTTGCCAGATCCTATTCATAAAACAGATGACTTGTATTTACATCAGCCTTTACTATGGCACATCCATAGAAAAAATATTACATCATGCCCTTATTGTGAAGTTGGCACAGTTGCACAGTTTAGACAGCAGGTGGCGGTAAAAGCACATTTTTTAATCCATGCCCAATGCAATGGCTGTTAAAAGTGAGGTGTGGCTTCTGTCCCACGCCTTCACCATGCATTCATTTTCTCTGCATGTGCATAGGTGTTAGAGGCACATTGGTACTCTAAGCTAATCAGATTTGTCTAATGAGTGAGGGTAAACATTATTAGGCTTGTGTAATGGATGGTGAATATATGGACTGTATGTATATTTAAGTGTCCTCACTAGAGTTGTGCAAAAAAGATGCTCCGCTGTAATGGGCACATTCCCTGTCCGGGCCTAAAAACAGATCTCCACATTTGCATATAAACAGAGATCAAAGAGAGAGGATAAGATGGATGGTCTGGTCCCGCCCTCATGTTCTATGCATCAAGGGCTGGCCTGTCATATCCTGTTTGCGCGTGTGACACTACAGATCCAGCACAGATCCCACTAAACCCGGTCATGCTGTGTCCCAGTTTCCTGCGGTGTTCCGGGACTAGTAGACTGCAGGGGAGCACCTGCATGAAGATATACGACAAACCTGTGCATCTGCATACATAAGTGTTTTGCTCCCAGTGATATGAATTCATATATGCATGCACCGAGTCAGTCTGCATTCAGGCCTGTCTGGTGCATTCACATACACAGACACATTTTAACATCAAGGGTGCTTGGTATTGGAAATGTATTCCATCTCACTGCACCCCCCCCCCTGTGATTCTGCTGAGGCTGCTTCCCTCTGATATCCTTTTACTGCCACGCCAGCAAAACACTCACTGCCAGGGAAACAGTGCTTGTGTGCATGTGCGCAGATGTGTGTGTGTGCATGTGTGTGTACGAGTGATTTGTGTGCATCCATACTCCATATCTGTGCGTGCAGGTGTTTGTGTGTGTGTGTGTGTGTGTGTGTGCAGGTGTGCGTACTTGGGAATGAGGCACTCCAAGCACTCCGCTCCAAAACGTCTGTTATAGCACAATGTCTCCCCTTGAAAGACGACGCAGAGGGGGGGGCAATTTGTCAGAAAGCGAGGCCTACTGTGCTCCTCCCGTTTACTACAGCCGACCCGTGCCTTGCAGTTCCCCCCTTCCCCCAACAGATGGGGCCGTCGTCCCGCGTGTGTCCCGTCTGGCATATAAACTGGGTGAAAGGCAAATAGAAGGCTAGCACTGCTGACAGAAGGAGGCCAGCAGAGAATAATAGATCACATTTATGTACAGTAGCTCCTCTCTCAATAGGCTCCGGAGTGATTTGCATTGTGCTGAGGGTGACGTGCGCCGGGGGGTAACGCACCCCCCTGTGCACTGTTATGCTGCCAGTGTCATTTCTGTGTTTTGAATGTTTGTGTGTGTGATGGAAGCAACTGCAGACGGATGAGACAGACAGGAGGTTCTGAACAGTGGTCAGTTTGAGGGAATGTGTTGTTTTCATTATATTCTGCAGTGAAATATATGTTGGAACTTGTGCTAACAAAGGGGGGACACCATAGTGAAATCACCTCCTGGTTATGAAGAGGAATGAAGATGGGGTGAATAGAAAGAGGCGAGAGAGAGAGAGAGAAGCAGTGTCAGAGGTGTAAAGAGGTGTGGAGGCCCCCCGGGCATTCAGTATCTTTTCTTGTGGTTTCAATGGCCTTGACACATCACCCCCCCCCCCCCCCCACCCTCCCTCCCTCCTTCCTCTCATTTTTATGACCCAAACCACAGGCCCTTTCCCCCCCTCTCTCTCTCTCTCTGCACCCCCCTCCCTCCCTCCCTCCCTCCCTCCCTCAACACACACACACACACACACTTCTCCTTCCTTCCATCTCTGTCGTTTTGACATCACTCACTGCAGCGCCTGTACGTTTCCTCAGCAGCAGATGGCTGTTGCATCATGTCTTCCTATCGCTGTGGCGAGGCTTGGATGGTGTTTCTCTAGAAAACCCGACGGCTTCTCAGATCTCTAACCGCACGCTTCAGACCAAAATTAGACACAAATGTCTGCTGTGCACATATGCATGCACGGCTATAGCTTGGTGCACATGCATGCACAGCGACTGTCTCCCCCCCCCCCTGTCGCTGTTTGCAGCAGCGGTGGATTGGGGGATCGTTCTGGTTTTGGCTCCATGTCTGTCCCCGTCTGTGGTCCTGTCACATGGTTGTGTTCAGAAACCTGCTTTTTCTGACTGAATTCCACTTTAACGCTAACTTAATTCAAATCACTGGGCTTGGCCTTGGCTGCATGTGGAGGGAAATTGGCTTAATTTATAAAATGTGTGTTTATTTTATTTGCTATAGCAATGGTGGCGGTGTTGTAGGGGTGGTGGCCCAGCACGGCTAAATTAATAAATGATGTATCATACGGGAAACACTGACACACACACACACACACACACACACACTGACAGACACACACACACACACACACACACACACATGCATGTACACACCCAAAACCTCCAAATATAGCCCACTTTATTGAAATTGGTAATGCTGAAACCAGAAGTGACACCATCACTTGATCATAATCATGGAAAAAGAGTGTCATTTACAAACCAACAGAAAGTGTCTGGAATGTGTTTTTTGTGTTTATGGTATCCACTTCACATTCAATTTCTCTGATTTGCTCTATTTGTATGGCTGTGTTTCTGTGTGCCTGTCTGTCAGGGTGGTGTGTGTGTGAAGCTAGTGTGTGTGTGTGTGTGTGTGTGTGTGGCCAGCCTGTTCATCCCCTAGCAGAAAGCTCCTAACCCCCCCCCCCCAGTAGCCCACCACAACCCTGCAAGCCACTCCGTTGATTGACAGGTGCCTCATGAGAGCTGTAAGTGAGTGTGTGTGTGTGTGTGTGTGTGCTTATGTGAGGGGGGCAGTGAGAAATGTTGATGTCAGTCATCTCAGACTCAGCTGCATGTTTATTGCATCAAGGAGGGTGGGGTGTTTGAGAGGTGTGTGTGTGTGTGTGTGTGTGCGTGCGTTGGACAACATGACACTGTAATTATCCTTCCTTATAAGCAATCCAAATCATGTTCTGGATTTGTCTTGCTGCAATGCAGTAGCATTTCTGTAGTGCAATAACAATAGAGTGCTTGTGTAGAGCATGAGATAAGGTATGATGAATGATTTAGCCCTGTGGGCGTGCAGGCTGTGTGTGTAAATGTGTGTGTGTTTGTGTGTGCGTATGTGAGCGTGTGTGTGTGTGTGTGTGTGTGTGTGTATGTGTGCCTGGGGGTTGTGTGTGTGTGTGTGTGTGTGGGGGGGGTCATCTAAAATATCTGTAGGCTTTTGAGGTGATTTATTGCTGGCAGCCTCTCATTTGGCCATTCATGTAGTCAGCTAGTATAGAAAGTAAGCCTAAATGAAAGCATGGCCATACATTGATGTGATTTTATAATACAAACTATTGACTATAGGGATAATCAGCCGACAGCACTACTCTTTTCCTCTGTGTTGTTGAAGGTTAAGTGCTTATGGAGGACGTCATTCTGTGTTTATTTATTTATGTATTTATTTTTCAGGGGAGGCAGTGAACCCGCAGCTGAATTAATCATCGCTGTCTCCACGCTCCGTCCCCCGTGGGTTAATGCAGCCACACGCCCCGGAGAAAATCAGATAGTCTGGCCGCCAAATCAAATCATTTACCTGATCCTTCAACCGATAGGACAGAATTAACCCAAACCCCCCAACAATGATGTTTGGACAGGCGCACAGCTAGTGGTTTCTGTGAGATGTGGAGTTGGAGACAAATGTCAAAGGTAAAAAAAAAAACAAAAAAAAAACTAATAAATAAATAAATAAATACCCTATATGAGAAAGAAGGATAACAAAGTGGAATGTTGTAATCTTTGGTCCAAAGAGCAAAAACAATCCGGGTGGATGATGTTGCTTGGTGGAATGTAAAGTTGTTATTATATTGACTCAGCCGCAAGAGGAGCGGCTTTTTCAGCTATAAATCTTTTTTTTTTTTTTTTTTTTACAGTTTTTACAGTACTTTTCCACTGCAGCCATGCGTAAACGGCGAGGTTGGAGCTCGGGCTTTTAGTTGGACCATCCTCAAAGAACCCAGTTGGTGTATAGGCTATAAAAAGACATAATCTACCAAATGGTCCCATCTGCTCCTGCTGTAACGAACCTCTATGAGAAGCGTAACCTAGAAATAAACAGACAGTAGTTATCTCCGTTATTACCGTTTGACCACATAGGTGAGGACCTGTACATAAACGACACATTGTGTCGCCAATTAACTCGGCCTGCTGTTCGTTTGAGTGGAGAGTGCAAGAAGGAATTTGAATTACCACTTAGCCCTTATTGGGTTATTTGGCAAAGAGTTGTAGTCACACAGCAGAAGGAGTCCGCGACAGTTCAGGCTGGCTGTCATTCACACGGCCTCAAGCACTGCAGAGATATTCGTAATATCAACAACATATTAGGCTAAAATAATTTAGAAGAGGTCACCACTGCCAGAGCGTGATAAATGAGCTTAACAAATCATAGTAAAATTATTAATTAATCTACGACAATGCTATATCAGAGTGAAATTACACCCGTGCGTAAAACGTTAATGCGTAAAATGCTGTTCATATATTCCGCCTGTGTTCAAATGATAACACTGATATTGGAAACTATAGGTTTGTGGTATTCTGTATGTTGAATTAAAGGCTAAACCCCGTTGAATTTGTTCATTATCTTAAGGAAGCACAGTCACAGCCAAGCTGTTTTCATAACAGTTTGAAAACTGTGGAGAATTCCTGATCAGGCAGCGGCCCCAGCCTCTACCACAACACCCCAGAACCTACACAGAATACCCACCTCAAGCTGCAGATAAACCCCCATGAATGCCGTGCTATTTGACAAGAAAAACAATCAGAAGATGAAACTGTCTCCTGCTTGGAGTGTGAAAAGAAAGCAACAATAGGGCCCTAATCTGAAGGCATTGTCTGAATTCCCAGTCGGAGCGACAGAGAACAAAGGCTGGCTTGGTCCCCTCGGACAGCCGGACGGGACATCGCTCTGATCTCCGCCTGGTTATTCCCTCCCCGGGTCCCGTCAGGGGTGACAGGCGCTGCGAGCAGACAGGTCAGCGGGGTGAGCGCTGTTGCTGCGCGGCCTCGTCTCTCCGCTCGGCTCGGTGGTTTCGTTGTGTCGCGGCCGGGTCCGGGTTCGTTACCGTGCGGCAACCGAGGGCACCGCGACCTCACCCAAACGACTCAGTAAATACCGATATCGGACCCATTGCTCCGGTTCGGCGAGTGTTGCTGCCAGTATGGGTCCGCGGTTGTTATTCAGATGAGCTTATGCTCTCGACTCTCTCGCGTTTTGCTCTCTGTAGCGCTTCCTCTATCAGAGGGGGGCGCCTTGAAACAGACTCACTGGAAGAAGGAGGCGGGGCGGGGGGTGAGGGGGTAACATGGGCAGCTTGAAACGGTTCAGATTTT
Source organism: Centroberyx affinis (assembly GCF_046629955.1). Taxonomy (NCBI): domain Eukaryota; kingdom Metazoa; phylum Chordata; class Actinopteri; order Beryciformes; family Berycidae; genus Centroberyx; species Centroberyx affinis. The sequence continues at coordinate 143,075 of NW_027282914.1, read as the reverse complement.
TTTAATCAACATTTTTTTTTTTTGCCACACTGAAACGCAGAGCGGTTTACTTCAAACGAAACTTATGGATACTAATGCAGAGAGGGACAGTACTGTGCGCGAGGAGGCATGGTAAACTCATGTGAGGGTTTTCAGAGCCCCAATTCACACCACAGGTCGACCCCCACCCCCTCTTCTGTATTCTGCATAATGGCAGTGAATGAGTACACCACTTTTTCTCCTCTTCTGATGCAAATCTGCGTGTCCCGCTCAGACTCGGTGCAGATTATGCACATGGGGGACATCCAGCGTTTCTTCACCTATTGTAGCCATTTGCATAACGAAAGCCGGGCCATTCTTACTTGGTGAAAAATAAGGTTTTTATGTGTGGGAACGGGCATGGAGCGGTCAAGATGTAGGACATTGTTTTAGGGCGTAATAAAATAGAGGTCTGGAGTCTATATTAGGCCAGCAGAATCCGCAGGCCCAGCGGAGCGTTGAGTGATGACAAGATAGAGGTTAAACTGGTTGTACTGGAGCCTATATTCTGCACAACGAGCCTTGGACGGGTTCAACTCGCTGCTGCAAGTGCCAACACACTGGAGGCCCTGTATGCTGTCCGTCTCCCGTAGAGCAGTAAATGCGCCATCCAATTCAGATTCAATTGTGCTTATACGGACTACTTCACAGCCTTCACTAGTGTTTATAATGTGAAGGTCCAAGGACGCTTCTCGGCCAGTTGTCAGGTCTAACGGAGCGGGATGACCCGTCTGTGTTGGGTGGTAACGCGCTACAGTAGCCTAATGTTAACCCTATTCCCAGTACGGCTTCCTATTTCACCTTTAGTAATGATATTACAGATTGGCCTGAATGTGTCCATAGGCCTATAGCCCTATATGATCGCCCCCTCTAATTGAATTTGAATTGTCAGTTAATTAGGGCTGTCTAACAATCAGGATTAGTCGTAGTCCACCTCGCTTTGAGGCAGTTTAGATAAGAAATTGCCTATTTTGTGTATTTTCTGCGAGTGTATTATCACTTCTTTGATTTTAACGAATTGATGAGAGAGGGCATTGGACATCGGTATTTTGGTTTCCCTCATGATTCACAGGAGAGGAAACTGATCTCATTTTGGAAGGGAAGAGAGGATGCTGTAGAGGAATTATATTTTATCAGGTGCAATTCAACCGCCATTTTTGGGGGGTGGAACCGAAAATTAATAGAACAAGACAAGTATAGCAAATTACTGCTGAAGAAAGGTGAAGTAACGACATTACTTTGGAAACGAGTAATGGAGTAACGACCAACAACACTCTCTGCGTCCCCCCTGCGCGTCTATTTTAATCAGCGTGGAAGTGGGGGGGGGGGGGGGTCGCCTTAACCCCCCCCTCCCCACACACACACACACACACACACCATCCCCCCACCCCCTTCAAAAAATTCCCACTGCTTGTTTTGATCACTCAGTCTTGAAGGAAGAGGGGACCTTGAAACGGCTCAACCTCCTTGGTCCATAATTGGTTTTATGGAACTGGCGAGCGGCCAAAGTGTTTACACGGCGTTGATTGACACGCCGCGCGGCCAATCGGAGAGGGCCGTGCTAGAGCGTGCTGGGTTGGGCGGCGGTGGACGAGGGGGGCGGGGCTTGTAAAACAATGCTGTGTTTCATTGCTGAGGAGTTTACGGACGCGTCGGGGGCTTTCTCTCCCCCCCAGTTATCCCCCAGTTTACCTCCGGACGAGCCTGTAATGGACTACTCCAGTTCTCCCAGCAACCCGTACGGATTTTGAGAATCCTTTGCATTTTTTTCTGCCCTGCTCAGATTTTCCCATTCAAGTAAGAGGTCGACATGTTGTTCTTTTTTTTTTCTAAAGTGACACTGTGCTCGGTAGATGTTAAAACATAGTGTAGAAATATGGTTTGTTAATATAAGTGAAAATGGCGCGGAGGTTAATGCATATGCCTTCTGGGTGATTTGTTTTGGGAGCTGCTGCCGATACAAAAACCTGCTTTCAGGACATTTCCTCCGAGAAAGTTTTGAATGTGTCGTTAATGGAACCGTGAAAAAGTTTGAAACGTGGCTGATATGCTGCTTCTCTGCTGCTGTACCGCATGGACCTCAACCGAAGCGATATAGTCTACCTACCAAAACAATTTTAAGGCGCCTGGGTAAAAATATGTTTGGTGTGTTTAAAAAAAAAAAGAGCTTTATTGTGATTTCTAAACGAGCCATTCTTCAGATCCCGCCCGCCTGGATATCACGAGTCATGGCTGTGATGTGTCTGCTTGTAGCCTTTGAAGGTTAATTCGACTTTCGCCCTGTTTTAACTGAAATTAATGAGGACGTTACATTGTTTAAACTTGTGTTTATTTCGGGCTGTGTCCAAAATTACCACAAATTATCTTTTAGGTTCGATTCCACGAGCCGTCTCGATTTTTAGCTCGTTTACTTGGACGGGATTAAAGTCGAAATTGCTTGTTGTTGTCGCGCTTAAAGTAACTTTCTTCTATTTTTGCGTTGTGTAATATTACCAGTGTCGAGTGAGAAAATTGGTGGTTTACCAATTGCCCTCCAAAAATGATTAAAATCGACCTTTTACGCATTCAAGACAACGCATTGCTCACTCGGGTGGTTGAACACTGATTAAACCGGAATTATCTGGCGATTTATGTTGTAAATACACACTGCTACAGCTTAATACTAATTTAAACTTGGGTCTGGGTGGTAAACCGTCGATATCAATGGTAGCAAAGGAGGTTATAGTTTTTAAACAGCGGAATGAAGTGTTTACGGGCTGGGTTTTGATTTCTTTCCATGGGCAGCACCCATGTCCATTTGCGAAGTAGCCAAGACTAAATCCGCATCAGTGGGCAACAAAACACCGCTAACCCCGCTGATTAATGATGCAGCCTTTTGCAACCTTATTTATTTTTAACCCGTTTGAAATTTATATTTGATGCGCCTCAGGTATTTGTGGTGTATTGGTTTACATAGGGACTCGGCACATAGCCTACATTGCTGGTTTACGGTTTAGGAAAACAGCTGGGTAATCGGAAAAGATAGAATAGGTTATTAAAATTTGACGATATGTGTTTCCACTGGAGTGCATTTCGCTGGCCGGGGCAGAGCTGCTAGCGGCCGGCCTGCTGGTTGTGTTGCCCGGGGAGGCGAAGCCCCGGAGCGGCTGCTGGCTCGGTATGCAGTGGGGGTGGAGAGCTGCTAGTCCGCTTCAACATTAGATAACAGTATTGTAGGTTTAATTTAAAGCTACATCAAGACCTACAGATAGGACACGCCAGAACCAGCAATGTGGTCTTATTTGCGACCAGCAAATATTTCACGTTTAGTTTTTGAAGTGGTTTTCCAAACTGCGTCATTGCTCGTATGGGCCGCCCGTTCGCTGCAAAGAGCAGAAATCCTAAAACTATCAGTTCACAACAATTTGCTTAAGCTGACCTCTGATTCTGTGTCAAGCGATTTTTTCCTGTTGTATTTTTATAGGTCAGCAGGATGGCTGAGAAGGACCCCGAATCGCCTGGAAAACTAAAGACATTATTATAGCCAGCATTGGCTTTTTCGGAATATCCGAACGGACAATTTCTTTTCCTAACTTTCCCCGCTGTGGATAATGGATGGCCGAGATTTTGGACCTCCCCGATCCGTCCATGTACCACCTCCGTTGTTGGCGGGGCTCGCAATGGAATCTCACCGACTCGGAGCAGCAGCTGCAGCCGGGAGGATCCCTCCCTCGCCCGGCCACTTGGGCGCGAGTCATCCGCCGCCTCTCCACTCCGGAAAATTCTTGCCATCGGCCATTAACCTACATCCACACCACAGTAAGTGTACGACGTTGTATAATGTGACCGTCCAAGAACCACAACCCTGAAATTATCAAAAATTATCTTGAATTAACGTTGCGCAAAAATGCGCACGGTTTATTCCTGCCTGAAGTAGCCTATGCGGTCATCGCTTGAATGTCGCTACGGTGCTGGTTGGGAAATTAACCCAGATGTAGATTCGTGGAGAGGTGTGGCTGTTAAAAACCTGGGAGAAGTTACAGAATTGAAAATATGGTGTCACTTTTATGATCCACAGCCCTTCCAATGGGCAATGCAATGGCAGAAAATTACTTGACAATTTGCAACACACACCGTGGGGTTTTAAGACCCGAACACACTAAAGGGCTGTGATGTAGGTGTTGTTGCAGCAGTGTGCAGGCAGGTCAGGGTGAATTGGGCTTGGATTGCATGTGGACCATTACACTGCCGTTGCTGTGAAAGCAGAGGTGGGCGTGTGAGAGCGCGTGTTTGAGAGAGAGAGAGAGAAAGAGAGAGAGAAAGAACTGCAGGCAGGTGTGATAAAGTTGTGACCTTAGAGAGAAGACAGACCACTCCTTACTGTGTTGGGGGAACTGGCTCTGCTGTGTGTGTATGAGAGAGCATGTAGTGAAAAGAGCAGAGCAAATGGCTGTGGTTAAGTCATCCCTATTTGGAGTAAAAGCCGCCCTTCTGGAACATTTGGCAAATGGCTGATCCTGGTTTCCCTGCATTTGTACCATCCTGTTGGATACCCCCTTTGCTGCCTCAAGTGCAGCGGGGAACCTCCTGTTTGTGTGTGTGTGTTTGTGTGTGCTTAAGTGAGCAAGCCTGCCAGTATGCATTTAGACCCACAGCGGTGCATGATTTGATCTGTTAGGCCGATAAAGAGGTTTAGCGTTAACCAGACCAAGGCTTCTTAATGTGGACCCGTCATGTGATTCTTCACATCACTGCCTACCTGCTCTCTGTGTTTGTGTGTGTGTGTGTGTTTGCTCCTGTACTCCTCTGACTAGTCAGTACATCACATCTATATGTTATTCCCTGCTGGGCTGTTCTTCTTCCTTATTGCTTCCATCGGTGCAGAACGATGCCTGTTCCTGCTATTAGTAATGGAAGCTTTGTAATAACATTATGCAAAAAAAAGACAGCATTTTCTGTTTGCATACAGTTTTGCGGTCAGGTGGGGGGAATGTCAGCACACTGTTGTCTATGTTTAAACCATAGGCTGCGTCTCGGAAAGTGAGGTCTGCTATATCTTTTAGAAAATGGAAAGTTTGACAAACGCGTTCCTTGCATCCCCTCAAAGTAATGTAGCTGCAGACAGAGATACAGTTACAGTGTCTCTGCTTTCTTTTCAGAGGTGAACCCCCCGGAGTGAATGATATTCCAATTTAGCCGTGCTCCCCGTTCCTTATTGTTGCAGTGTGGGTTTCATTGCAGCACTTGTCACTTGGAGCACAAGGTACTAGAGGTCTAGTGAAGTGAGGTGATGCTAGCAGGGCAGGGCTCTGATGAAGCGTTAATTTGACACGCCGGCAAAGCCCACACACTCAACTCACAGGCACATGAAAAGCTGTCAGAGATGAAATCAACTCGCAGCAAGGATTGTTAGAATGATTGACGTGTGTGTGTGTGTGTGTGTGTCGTGGAAAAAAGAAGTGCAGGGAAGGGGTTTATGGCAGGTGATCTCTAGTTGAACCGATTCTGTGGCTCCAGAATAACATGGAAACATTTTGGGGGTGAAATGATTAGATTTGTGGGTTCACTGTATGCCATTTGTGGGTAAAGCGTGTCTCTGTGCCCGTGCGGCTGCACTTTTTTTATTTCAGCGCATCAGCCGGGATGAGATTTCTCCATTTCCCCTCCTGTGGCTCTGAAACGAGCTGAAAACGGCTTGCGGTGTGTGTGCACGCACACTTGCATATGTGCATGTGTGGAGCAGCTTGATGTGTAGCCAGGGGGTTTGGGAAGTGGAGTTGACCCAACCACTGTTCCAGCCCAGATTGGCAGTTTAAACACTCCTTTAAAGCGGGATACGTTTTATCCTGCCCACACAGTGACCTTCTCACTCTCTGACTCTCATCTCCCCTACGCACACTCATACCCTCCACCCACTAAAACACACCACTGTGCGATACAGGTCATTTAGCTTTATGGCGCACTTCGATAGCAAATCCCCACACATTACATTAACCAACTGGACCAGGATCCGAGTCCCGTGCTTGTAATAACAGTATACGGCCCTATTACATGATAATTACAAAGTAATTGTGGATGTTCATAATGTTCCCATTTAATTGCAATGAGCGGCACAGATCACGAGCTCAAGGACCCGGTGGGCAGTCTGAAGAGCCAAGGTCGCCCCGCTGCTGTTTCTTGTTTACATTTGTTTCGCTGAATTCAAGACATTTTCTTGCACTCTTGTTTTTGGCTGAGCTCCTGAAAGCAGGGTTGACTGTTTATAGCTGCCAACACACCCTTATTTCCCAGGAGTCTCCCTTATTTTTTGGAGTTCAATTTTAATAGGATTTCAGCCCGACTTAATAGAATAGAAAATATCCCTTATTGCCACAACTCACGGTTGGCAGATATGTGTATGTGACAGCTAAACATTTGTTTTTTGTTTTGTGAAGCTGCAAATAGTTTGTTGACATTTGTACTGCTTGTACACACAGCAGCAAAAGGGACCTGTATTTTGAGTAGCAGTCTGATCTGTAGGGTGCAAAGCCATTATTTTCTATCAACAATATACTAGTCTTTTTTTTTAAATTGTGATATCCCAAACGCATCCCTGCTAATCCAACACCTATTCCTATTCATTCATATGCATTGCATCCACACCAGTCACTGTTTACAGATGTAAAATGGCTGTAAATGGTCCTCAGTCTACTGGAGGTCTGCCGGAGCCTCCTTCACCAGATTGAGGCCATCTGTCCTCTCCCTCCTCTCCCCTCCCTCTTACACCAGGGAGCAGGAGAGGTAGGACCCACTGAAATGGAACTGGGCCGAGGAGAGAAGGCCAGAGAGAGGATGTGTAGCTGCTCCGATGGCTGATAGAAGACTGCCGTCCTGTGTGTGTGTGTGTGTGTGTGTGTGTGTGTGTGTGTGAGCTTTAACTCGCAGGGTTTGTGTGTTTGCTGTGATCACCGTTGAACAGTGAAGGATGCGGGTCAAGAGTGAAGGTTAGGTATGAAGTTGTGAGGCTGAGGGAGTGAAGTCAAAGCGATAATCGGCAAGTTCTTCTTCTATTGATTCTGAACAAGCCGCTGTTGCTGCTGCCGGAAATGTAAAAATGGTTAATGAGACCCAAACATCACTCAGGGCGCTGTCCCTCCTCTGTGAGAATGAACGATGACGTGCCTGAACCAGCTCTGCTCTTTTGTCACACACACACACACACACACACACACACGCTGCTCTTCGTGTGCATGTCTCGGATGCAAGAGGTTGCGAGAATCTAAACACATTTCAGCGTTCACGTGGGAGCAGAGGAAGTTGGGAGTGAGACACAGAAGCAAATGTAGGTGTTTTATTAGTGGGTGGAGAGGAGGGAGGTCAGTAGATGGATGTGTTCTGGCAATAAAAAAAAAATGAAAATGGCGAAAGACAAATGGAAAGAGAGACAGAGAGAGAGAGAGAGAGATGGTACTAAATGGGTGTGATCCCCTAGGTGGAAAGTAGTGTTTGCTTTTTGCAGGGCAAAAGTTTAGGTGGTTGTTTGTGTGCATGGGAGGGAGGGAGAGAGAGTGAGGGAGTGTGGGTGAGAGATAACATGAGACAGGGAGAGAGAGAGAGAGAAACTGTGTAGATGAGAGGATTGAAGTCTTGTGTATGGGAATAGGAGCATGTGATTGTACTTAGTGCAGTTAGGGCTGGGGTTTCCCCCTGGGACTCTGCAGAGAGAAAGCAAGAGATTTATCCTGACCACAACACATTTATACACGGCTAGATAAATGTGGTAGCCCTTCAAGTGTTCTCTCTTCTCAAGCACACACAAACACACATGCACTCTCACACACACATGCATAATCCGCGCGGCGTGCAGGGCAGGCCGGGGGTTGTCTTGGCCTATACCACTTTGTCTTCCACGTTACTTGGTGAGCGTGTCTGTTTACGTTAAAATTAATGTGGTGAGTGTGTGTTTATATATATTCAAGACACGGAACTGAGTGAGTGTATGTGTGTATGTGTGTGTGTGTGTGTGAGTGTGTGTGCGTTGGGAGATATGGCACGGACACGAAGCCTCTCAGATTAATTGAATCCTTCAGGAGAGAAAACAGGCTCCTTAAGAGAAAGCACAAGGCCCCGCTGCCCTGCTACAATAAACCTGTCACGGGCAGACAAACGACACACACACTCGCGCACACACATAAATGACGCACACACACACACACACTCAACTGTCAAACATAAGAGGGATAGGCCCGTGTGTGTGTGTGTGTGTGTGTGTGTATGAGAAAATGAGCGTGCCGTGGCATGTTGAAATACCCAAAGCATTAGCTAACGCGCTCGCTCTGCCAGAACCCTCCCTTCAACTCAAACAACAGTCTCCAACACACAGAAGTCACACACCGGGCTGGGTCTTGTGTGTTTGGGTGTACGGTTGAGTCGCTACGTGTCTGATTACATAAGGCGTTAGGTTAAAGGTTATTCCCAGGACATTTAAGCCTGCCATGAGAAAATCCACCGTGGGAAGTGACACAAAAGATGGCACAGAGATAGAGATAGAGACAGAGGCAGGTATGACATGCCAGAAAAGTTCAAATTCAAACAGCATTAGCCGGTTGAGCCGATTGTTGACATTCGACTTTATTTTTTTAAATCACCCCAAGATTGACTGCTGCACATTTGTCTTCCCATATGCTTGTGTTTGAATGCATGTGTGTCTGGGTCATTGCATCTGTGTGCCCGCGCAACTGTGCATTCCATTTCATCTATGTGTTGGTATCTGTGGGACTGCATGGCTGGCTGTGTGTGCGTGTGCGTGTGTGTGTGTGTGTGTGTGCCTGTTGCGAGTGTGTTCCCATTTGTTGGTATCGAGGAGTGCGTCAAAGTAACACCTGCTGTCTTCACAGGAGATTTAGAGCAACACCGCAGCCCTGCGCGGCGCACACCGCCTGGCACACACACACACACACACAGGAGGTGTAGACTGGAGCCGTGTTTCCATCCAACTGTCACGCAGTTTTTACACAAAGTTTTGGAACGTGGCAGAAAGTAGAATGCCAATTAGGTGCGTTTCCATTACCTGGGTTGAAGTGAGTAAATTGTCCAAAGAAAACAAATCCATGAGAAAAGTCTTTAAAGAATTGATTAGTATTGGGCAAGTTGTTAGTGTTAGCTAATGCTGGCCGTATTTCATGCTTTCATCTGAAGCCAAACCAAAGAAAAGCACATGGCAATAATCTAATGCACCAACTAATGGCCATACAGCCACAATGTGCAGCTTATACATGGGAGCGACAACGGGTATGATATTTCTGGAAGGTTGTGATATTTCATAATGTCAAGAGTCATTTTTGAACTGTTTTGCAATTAGATTAAACCATTCATTGGGCCGATCAGTCCAAGCCTACCTCATTTTTTTTATTCCACAAATGCGTTTCCATGTAATTTCTTTATCAACAGAAACATTTTGCACTGAAAGAGAGTGTGAAAACCGTACTGTGATGTGGTGAAATCTGATCGAATTTTGCAGCTTCAGCTTTTCTAATTCGATGCATGATAATTTGCAGAAAAATCAAAACCCATCAGATGGAAGTGGTTTGCAACGCAAAAGGTTGAAGTGAAGTTTTAGACTAGTTTATGTTCAACATGAGTTCACACACACACACACACACACACACACACACACACACACACACAAACTCTGTACTCCAATTTCCTCCAAACAACTCATCCATTCAGTGTCACAGATGCAGGAAAATCAGTCATTTACATTTCAGATCATTAACACACACACACACACACTAAGCCACATGCACACAGCCTAGATAAATACACTCGCACAAAATAGATCACACACTCACACACATATCTACTGCCAGGCTTGTATGCAAATCATGCATATCCCCTGTGTGTATATGTTATGAGCTCTGTGCTGCTTTATGGTCAGAATTAATAGTTACCAGTGTCGGTGTGCCAGTTGGTTGTGGCAGAGATGGATAGCATGGCTGAGTTTTACTGTTTGAATGTTTTTCTTGCCGGGAATAAAAACCAGAGATCAATAGAGATTCCCCCCCAGCTAACCCTGCTCGGAGTAGCACTGATGGATAACAGATGGGTTCACAAGGGGTGTAAGTGTGTGTGTGTGTGTGTGTGTGTGTGTGAGAGAGAGAGAGAGGGAGGGTGGGCATTTATACCAGGGATTTTTTGTGCATATTTATGTGCTTTTGTACGTCTTCCAGTATTCTGTTGTTTTTGTGCGAGTCCGTCTCCGATCGATTTGTGATCAAGACTCTGTTGTTGAGTTGGATTTTGTCGATTTTCGGGTGGGTGTGTGTGTTTGTTGTTTTCGCGGTGTTGTTTCTCTCAGAATTGTTCTCCAGCAGGCTTCCGCCTTCCTCTGATAGCGAGATACGTTACTTACGAGGATCTGAAAATGGAGGTTCAAAATGTGTTGCGAGTCGGATAGCGTGTCTCTTGGCAACTCGCTTATCCCAATATGGCATACTAACTGTCTCGTGAAGTGGGAGCCAAATTGTGTGTGTGGGGTGGGAAAGCAGGGTGAAGTTGTAGAGAGAGAGAGAGAAAGAGAGAGAGGAAGGAAGGAAGGAAAGGGCTGAGGGAAAGAGAGAGAGAGAGAGGCAATGAAAGAGTAATTCCAAAACATTTAAAGAAACATTTCCCTCTCAGCTACCATTTGGATGTTGTTTCTGGAACGAGGAGTGCAAACGTTTTCTCTCGTTCTTCCCCTCCCTCTTTTTCCCTCCTTTTCCCCTCCCTCTAACTGGGAGGGGAAAGGGAGTTTGGGATAGTATGTTTTTTTTTCAGTCATGAGACTGTGGACTGTATGTAGTTCAGTCTTGTGTGTGTGGGTGTGTGTGTGTATAAAGTGCCTGTGGGCGGCTTGGATGCTGAGATTGATCCATACTCTAGTGGGGCGTCTGTGCCTCTTGAGGTGTGTGTGTGTGTTGGAGAGACCCTGGTGTTTGGCCCGAAGGAATGGAAACTGCTGACATCCTATCAGGACCTCAACATCCTTGACAGGTGGTGTGTGTGTGTGTGTGTGTGTGTGTGTGTGTGTGTGTGTGTGTGTGTGTGTGTGTGTGGGAGGGGGTATCTGTCTACATTTTAGTCTGTACACACACCAGGTATGTCAATAATTACAAAGCGGATTATAGGTGTGAATAATCTGGCTAGGACAACATTGTGATATCCTGACACACACACACACACACACACACACAGACTCCCACACATCACTCACTTTAGTGAAGGACGGAAAGGAGACGGTAAATGTTGTTTCTTTGTATTTTTAGTGCAAGATAACATCACATTCACTTATAAATAAATTGCATTTTCAAATTGCACTGAAAAGTTTGAGTCGCTTGACTTGAGTCATACCCCGGCTCACATGATTTAGCGTAATTTACAGTTACACAAGTCAAATCGGTTTTTTTTTGCTAAAATCAAATCAACATACCTTTCACTCAGAAGCTTCACAGCACCATATAGATGTGTTCCAAAAATAGGGAAACTATAAAAGTGAAAGTCATGAGACATCTGACATCCAAAAAAGGACAACTTGTTTATCACACAGTATAATGCAGCAGGCTATATGAAGGACATGCACAGGAAATAGACAAGTGAACAATAATCATTTATGTGTAGGAGTATAAATCTCCTCTATAATGAATAATAGATGGTAGTAATAAGAGAAAACGGATAACAAGCTGTTTCTCCAACATTCCTGGCGTGTTTGAGGTGAAAATGTGCCGCTGTGCCGCACTTCTACGCCTCGCACAAGAGGGAAGATACATACTGAGACTAACTGTGGGTTAATTGCAGAAGGTGTGTGTGTGTGTGTGTGTGTGTGTGTGTGTGCGTTTGCAGGTGTCTCTGAGCATACTGCCTGCCTACTTGTCATTGCACATGTGTATATTCTTGAGTGTGCATGTTTGCACTTTTGTGTATATTCTCAGGTATGTGTGTGCATGAATGGATTCTTAGATGTGTGCTTGTGTGTGTGTTTGCACATATGTATGTGTGTGTTTTTGCACGTGTGTGTATTCTAGATGTGTGTTTGTTTGCACGTGCGTGCGTGTGTGTGTATGTAACTCCCGCGGTGTTTCTGACTCAAAGGCCATTCACTGCGAACACACACAAAACTGTTTGCACATGTCAGTGGTCGCACAGCGATGCAGTGCACTGAGTGCAGCCACTTAGGCTGTACACACACAGAGTCAGAGTACATACACACACATGCAGAGAGACTTTCATAAATCTGTATCTAATAGGTCTGGGTGTGGAAGGTTCCACCTACACACTGTTTTCAGAGCAGAGAATAAAGGCACACTGCATTACTCCTGTATGTGTACACACCTCTGTTTGTGATTAATTTGAAAGCTGCATTTGCTATTGATTTAAAATGCTGTGTGTGTGTGTGTGTACAGCCGCTGATGGACTGCGGCTTTAATGTACTGATTTAGATGCAGGGGAAACTCAGTGAGCACAGCATGTCTCTCAAATTCCCACAGGACTAATACAGAAACACACACACACACACACACACACAGTCCCCTCCCCCTCTCCCCTACACAGACAGCACCCTTTCCCCTACACACATGGTTAGTTTTATCAGGGTAATGGCTGTGCAGTGCATTCAGTAATGGGCCGGGTGGGGTGGGGGGGCCTCAGCTAAACATGAAACCCTTTCCAGCTCTTAGAAGGTTGTGATTGGAAGAGCCAGTAATGGTTCAAAGGTTCAAAGTTTACTAATGGTCAGATTGCGCAGAAGGAATGGAGTCGCTCTGAAACGCGCCATGAAAATTGTGCTCCAAGTCTAATAAAACCAATCGATGAACGGAATCATGTTTAGATATGAAGTGTTTCAGGAGGATTCACACTATTGGCGTTGCCGTGCCGCTGCAGCGACATTGCGGTGCTGCGGTTGGAGCAGTTTGTGAACTGAAGAGTGATGGCTTTTAATGGTAAAGTGCGTGTAGTCTGCGTACTTAAAGCAGAGTGCCACAGAGTTGTAGAGGGATCACACTGCAGGATGGATTATTTGTAACAAGCGGGGTGGTGGGCGAGTAAATTGTTGCTGCCCTCTTAACATTCAAACCAGGTTTCCACCTCAGTAGAGTTAGACTGGTGTATTGGGCTGATATTGGCCTTTTGTTAAAAATTGGATATCGACAAGGCGGACTGATGATTAATGTGATGCAGTTTCAATACTGTACGGAAAACTCTTAACCTGAATTGAGTCTAACCTAATAGTCTAACATTTTAATTAGATTCCAAGTTGGCATCAATGTTGTTTCTGGTATTATTATTCTATGTTTCAGTGAAGACTTTTAATGTCCCATTGTCTAAAATGTTTCACTGGGTTTTCCACTCTTAGGCAATCAGCAGCTTCATTCCTAAAAAAATATTGGTACCGGCCTATCGAACCCTAGTTCAGTATTGCAATAAATAAGTTAAATCAGATCCAGTGTATTGGTTAATTGTTTCTCCCTGACAATTCACTGACAATCTATAGCCAACCAAGGGAATGCACTTGCTGATTTGCTCTAACCAGATGGATGCCGTCACGTCAAATCACCCCCTCACAGTAGAGGAAGTACTGTAGTCGTTTATTTTAAAGTTTTAGAGTCAGTGTATCTTATAGATTGCAGCAGATGTTTTCACCAGTGTTGTGGCGATTGTGGTTTTCAGGTGGCGGTTACGTTAAGTGTCCTTTTTTTTTTTTCTGGTTGCACTCAGTCTGTGGTTTGTCTTGTTGAAATGGAGCGCACGGTGCCTCAGTAATAATGTGATTACAACGGACTGCTTCAGCATAGAAACATCAGCACTTATCGATTGTGCCCCCTCCCTCCATACACACACACACACACACACACACACACACACACACACACACACATGCACAGGCTGGACAGGAAAATGACAGCAAGTACGTATCGACCCGCTCCGTTCCTTGAGCGGTTTTTCAGTTTGTTATTTGGGGTTTTTGTGGTTACTAGAGTTGACTTACAGTCTTCCTCCCCGTTTCCTAGGCGATGCCTTCCCAGCAGGCTCCAGTCCCTTCCTGTCGGGCTACCCGGGCCCCTCCCCCTTGACCTCCGACCCCGCCTACAGAGCCGCCAACCCCAGCAGTCTGCAGATGGCTCAGCTCTGGGCATCGCACGCCCATGAAGGTAAACGGGCGCGCACATGAAACCCGCTCGGCCCAAACAGACAACAAACGCTCTCTCTGTCTCTCCCTCTCTCTCTCTTTCTTTGTTTTTCTGCCTCTCTCGCCCTCCCTCTCCCGTCCTGACCACACCAGTACATAACTCAAACGCACACAGACACAAATGGCTTCATATTACCATGACATTTCTCACAGTCCGCCCCTGTCCTGCCGTCCAATGCCCAGGAGGCTCGTTCCTCTTCTGTTCCTCATCGCTTACACCAGTGGGAAACTGTTCCATTTCTGTCTCTCTGCTGGTAGAGCCGCTGCCGGCTCTGTCCTACATGCGTCTCGCTTCTCCTGTCCTCCGCCGCTCACCGACTCTCGCCTGTCACGCTTTGCTGTAATCCATCTTCCTCCCTCTTGTTCTTTTTTGAGCTTCCTGTCCAATCTGCACTTTGTCTCCGTCCTCTCTCTCTCCATTCTATCTGTTATCTCTTTCTTTCTCTGTGCCTCTCTCTTTCTCTCTCTCTCTCCTGCCCCACTTTTCTACAACATCCTCCTTCTGTCCTCGCTTGTGTACATGATTTTTGGACACACACACATATATACACACACACCCCCTAGAGGGTTTTTGTCCTCTCCCTGGAGCTTACCGTCCTCTCTGTCTCTGCTCCCCTCTTCTGGCCTGCACGGTAACTGATTGAATCTCCGTTCCCTCCCCATTCCCTCGTGTCCTCTTGTGTCTCCTTATCAAATCTCACCGGAGTGGAAGGTCAGATAGGAGCGGAGGAAACCTCGTCCCACGGTGCATTTTGGCGAGGTAAAGGGAGAAGGACGAAAGGATTTCATTTAGGATGCAGTTTAAAACTGATTACATCGCCAATGTGACACAGATGCTGTCTGAACAGAGCAAATCAGATTGTATATGATTGGGTTTTACTTCTTTTTTTCTGATTTACCTGAAGAGTATAAATCCAGCCAAACGAGGAGAAAGGATGGAAGGAGGGCTGGACTTTTGAGACTTGACCGTAGATCTGGCTAGAATAGAAGCTGGAGTATCTAAAGCTAGAGGAGCTAAAAACCTCCTGCTGGTTAAAGTGGCCTTGCTCCGATATGAATAGAATCCTTTATAGCCTAATAGAGACTCTTAAGGCCTGGCTGCTGGCTTTAATAGCAGCTAAAGTTACTAAAAGCTGAGGACGTTTCCGGGCAGCAGCTAAAGAGGCAGACTTTGGATGTGCTCGGGATGCTGCATAGCCGCGGAGGAACCCCATATCAAAAGGTGTCACAGATCAAGGTTAGCTGTTAGCGGTGGATAAAGGGAGCTTTGCGAGAAACCGAGCCTCCTTCACATCGCTCCTCTTGTATTTATCTCCCGCTGTCCTCTGCCCTCTGCCTCTCTCCGTCTGCCCGCTCCCCTCCCGCCCACCTCCCCTCGCGTCTCCATTTCTGTCTCCCTCTCCCCCTCCGCCTCTCAAAAAACGAAGAGAGACAGATTTATACCACGGCTCTATCCACCCCCCACCCCTTTTGATGTTTCCTCGGAAGGGCCGGGGTGTGGGAACGAGGAATGTCTCACCGTCCGGGTGGTGTTTTTTTTTTTTTTTCTCTCTCTTTCCGTGGCCTAGCGCCGTGACACCAGCCAGCATCACCGAGTCACAGCCAAGCGCGGTCCTGACACAGAAACCCGGAGCGTTACACCAGTCGAGCAGGATCTCTCGTCTATATTAAGAAGCGGTCTCCGAGAGCGGCAGCTGGCTGTCGGGCAGACTCTTGCCCAACACCGAGCCCAAGCTGACCTCACAAACGCAACTATTTACTCTGTGCAGAGGCCTTGATTTTAACTAGAACCATAAGCAGAGTGGGGATAACGAAGAGTCGATGTCATGTCATATTCATTCAGCAATGGAATAGTGAGCAATGTCTTTTTTTTCGCTGCTGTTACTACTTCAGCGTGGTTTAACAGTGGGAACGTTTACATATACTCGATACTGTGAATAATCAGATTGAGGTGATAGTTTGATGAAAGCATTTACATGGTTCAATAAAACATGATTTTATTTGATAGGGAGGTTAGTTCAGTCGAAGAAGGATGGAACGCTATGACATCCAGCCTGCATCCACGAAATATGTTGTAAAATGTTCTGGGATTTTTACATGTTACATAATGTTGTCCATGTTAATGAGCTTATAGCACACCTTGATGGAGGCGGTATAATTCTCGTTGTCAGCTGAAAGCAGATGATGCCGTAATATTCCCATGCAACATTACACATCCTTTCCCCGGGGTTTCCAGTCGCTCCAGAAAATTTCTAAAGGTTTAGAAGTTTTGCCGTCGCTCACCATGTCATCTCTGTGTAAAGAACCACACTGCCGCCTTTTTGAAACATGCACACATTTCAAAAAACTGAAAGAAGTCAGGATAAATCAAAAGACTGAGCAGAAATCTACACTACCAGTCAAAAGTTTGGACACATTTTTACTAATATTCATATTTTAGAATAATAGCAAAGACATCTAAACTATGAAATAACACAAATGGAATTATGCAGTGACCAAAAAAGTGTCAAACAAATCAAATCTATCTTATATTTTAGATTCTTTAAAATAGCCGGCCTTTGCCTTGATAGAAAGGCAAAGGCTTTGGAAAGAAATTCATACATTGGCATCAACTTCACTATTTATATTTGTCTAAGAAACTAATTTCAAGCATTTAAGCATAAGCCTTTAGATCAAAATGGCTTTAAGAGAATTAAAAACAGTGCATTCAATCAGGTGTGTCCAGACTTTGACCGATTTTGACCCAGTCCTGTTAAAGATGATCAGACTAGTGTGTTTACATGGCATGTTGCATTATGTTTTGTGATATATTTTGTATGACACGCTGTGTGTTTCCTGTGTCTCCAGGCTACCCCCCTCTGCCGAGCAGCCTGTACCCGAGCCCCTACCTGCCCCTGGGGCACCTCGACCCCCCCTCCCTCTCGCAGCACCCGCTCTACGACTCTCACAAAGGTCAGTCGGGTCCCAGCCGCCAGCCACGAGAATTCACGGAGAGAAGTGACTGAGTTTAGTTTTTACACATCCTCCCATAGCCGCGATACATGCGGATGTGTGGGAGCGTGTTTGGTGTTAAGTCTATTCATTTGAGTGGGTGTTTTTTTTCTTATTTCAGAGTTCTCGCCCTGTAATGTATACTGTGTTTTTCCCGCTCCCTGGCTGTGGCTGTTGCCCACCTAGATCTGTGTTGTTTTTTGCGTTTTGTTTTCTTGGCAAGTCTGCACTTAAATATTTTTATTGTGTTTGCCTCTGCTTATGTGCTGCAGTATGTTGGCATGCTCATTATCTTTATCATCTGGAACAGTATGCATTGTGTGTGTGTGTGTTTTTGTTTTAAACTCATCATGCGTTTTATGTGTCGTTTGTTCCAGAGGGCTTCTACCTGCCGGCCTCCATGAGCCAGTCGCCGCTCCACCCTCCCTCCGCTCCCCCGGCCACCCCGTCCAGCTCCACCCCGCCCCAGAGGACGTCCCGGGACGGGGGGAGGGAGCGGCCCTACCGGGGGGAGAGGGAGAGGGAGAGGGACAGGGAGCGAGAGCGGTCGAGAGAGGAGCAGCGGCCGCACAGCGTGGTGGACCTGACGCAGGACGGGAGGGGCGAGGAGGACCGGAGGGCGAGGAGCGGCGAGAGGGAGCGGGAGAAAGAGAGGGAGCGGGAGAAAGACAGAGAGAGGGAGCAGAGCTGGTCCTTCCATCCTCACCCTCTCCCGCACCACACCCACCACCAGCAGCAGCAGCAGCAGCAGTCACACTCCCAGCCCTCCACAGCTCCCGGAGAGCCCAGATCCAGGCCTGGCAGGTACCCAGAGACGGACAGAGGGGGTCGGGAAGAAGACGGCGCCCCTCGCCCCCACCACACCCATAACTCTAACGCCAACTCTAATAACTCAAACTCGGACAGAGACAGACAGAGGAGGAACGACTCTGTGGCCACGTCCGTCGGGACCCTCCACGTCTCCTACGGCCTTCCTCCCCCGCTTCAGCCCTCCTCCGCCACCGTGGGCCTGCCCCTCCCCCTGCCCCACCCCTCCACACCCAGAGAGCCTACCAGAGAGCAGCGGGTGATCGCGCCCACGTACGTGCCTTCTGTGGAGGTTTACGAGGAGCGGACGGGGCCCATCCAGATCGCCTCGCAGGCCCGCGACAACAAACACGGCGAGAAACACAGAGACAGAGAGAGGGAACGGGACAGAGAGAGGGAACGGGACAGAGACAGAGACAGAGAGCGAGAGCGCGAAAGAGAGAGGGAAAGGGAGCGAGAGAGGGAGCGAGAGAGGGAGCGAGAGCGTGAACGAGAGAGAGACAGGGAGAGGGAGAGCTACAGGTTTCCTGAGAGGAGCCTGTTGGAACATTCTCGGCTCTCCCAGTCCGGCGAGTCAACCAATCAGAGAGAGGAAGGCTCTGTGATTCGTTCCAATGGTTCCATTGGAAAACGGTCCCAGGACACGGCCTACTCCTCTAGCCAATCAGGGTTCAGCCCGGACGCCAGGGACATACCTAAACACTCGATCCGATTGGGTCTAGAGCGGGCAGGGGTGGAGCCTAAATGGAATAACATCAGCCCGTTGGCCAACTATGCCACCAGTCACATGGCTGCCCTGGCGGCCCAACACGGACACACACTCCCCTCCCCCCACAACCAGCCCCCCCACACACAAACGTCCCATTCCCCTCACACAGCCCTCAGTGCTCAGCACCAGCACCAGCCCAACCATAACCCACACTCCTCCCACAGCCACTCCCCCCACCTGCACGCCTCCCAGCATGGACACGGCGGACACGGGCGCGCAGGTGAGGAGGGGAGTCAGAGGCGCTACCTGGACCCCTCGGCCCTCTACCGGCCCGGGGGGTCGCTGGTGGGAGGTCCCGGTAGCGGAGAACGAGGAGGAGGGGCGAGCTCAGACCCCGCTGAGGTTTCGGCCATGCAGAGCCTCATCAAATACAGCGGCAACTTTCCCGCCGAAGGTCCCGGGTCCTCCAGGCACGCCGCGGACACCCGAGGGCCCTTTGGGGGTCTGGGCAGCATGCGGCTAGAAAGCGAAAGAGAGAGGGAGAGAGAGAGGGAAAGGGAACGGGAGCGGGAGCGAGAGAGGGAAAGGGAGCGAGAGCGGGAGCGAGACAGGGAAAGGGAGAGGGTTGGAGTCGGACCAGGAGGCTCCGGGGCGTTGAGGGTGCCCCCGCAGCTGAAGAGGGAGCAGGAGCGGCCGGACAGCGCCCGCTCGTTTGGCCGGGAGGGCGACGGCGAGGTGCGCCACCCTCCGGTCGGCATCGCCGTAGCCGTGGCCAGGCAGAGGGACAGCGGCAGCGGCAGTAAACAGAACAGCGGACCCTCGGACGCACAGAGACCCCTGCTGCAAACAGCTATCAAAGGTAATGACATTTTTGATGTGGATCATGGGCAAGATACAAGCAACAAAACTCAATGCTTCACCAGTGTAATTCTAAACACATTTTGGAGACGCGTGCATTGCTAGTAGTAGAATGCTGTGACAAGTTTCACAAAGGTGCAGAGTTGCATCATTGCTGTGTATAGGTTTTTGTGTACTTGGGAGGAGAGGGGGGGGGCTTGAGGTTAAGTTGACTCAATTGATCTCACAAGTCATTTTTATCTCTTATAGTTTCTGGCAAGTTAAATCAAGCGCACCCAAAGTAGTTTGGCAGTTTGAAACGGTTTTCTAATGTATTTTTGCCCGGGTCTGCTTTTCAACCCTCGCTCCACCGTGGCTCCTCTCATAATCCTGCTGCGGGGACTGAAGATCCCCTTAGTTAAATGAACCAAGAGCAAATGATTCCTCATTTTGGTTTTCATGAATTATGGAGGATTCATTTTCCTTCGGATCAAAGTTATATTTCCTCAGCCCCGTTTGACTTTGAGGTGTTCATGCGTGTAACGTGATTAGAATGGTGAAAACAACTTTTCCTCTGAATCGCTAATTATGTCATGGAAGATATTTGGTGAGAACGGCTCTCCACTGCGTGTCTATTGGCTCTCTGTGCTGCATAGCAATTCCTCCCATACCGCGCTCTATTCTTGCACGCCAAGGTCATTCAGCTATAGCGCTCCCGCTCCATCTCTCCCTTTCTCTCTCACTGTCTCTCTTTCTTTTTCTCCCTTCTTCTCCTCCTCCTCTCTGTCACTTTCGGTCCCTCTCTCGGCTTCGGCTGCTTTCTGTTCTCTCACGGCTCGGCCCCCTCTGTTTCTGTCTCTCGCTCTTTTCGTTTTGCTGAATCTCTCTCTCTCTCTCTCTCTCTCTCTCTCTCTCTCCTTCCCCACCCGTCCTTCCTCAGAGTTGGTCTTTTCGAGTCGCTCCTTCCTTGTCCCACCTCAGGCCCCCTGCTCCTTCTCCACTCTTTTCTTTATCTCCTGCCCTCCCTCCTGCCCCCCCCCCCCCCCCACCTCCCACCCCACCCTCTCTGCATTAAACATGTCATTACGGAGTGCAGCTAAAAGCTACAAACAAGCCTTGAATTACAATAAGACCATGGGTGCGTTGCTAAGCAATGGATCAGTCTTGAGAGAGTGAGGGACTGTGCGTGTGTGTGTGCGAGAGAGTATATGAGCAATTGTGTGTATTCGCGAGAGTGTAGATGAGTGTGCGTGTGTGTCACTGAGTGTGTATTTGTGTGTGTGTGTGTGCGTGTGCCTGTTGGGGGCGTTTATTCATTTCCTTGCTTGAGCAGAGCGATTGGTCTAATAGCATTAGTCCCTCGCGCTAAGAACGGCTCTAAATAAACAGCAGAGGATTTACGCAGAAAACAGAGATGGATGAATGGACGGATAGATGGAGAGATTGAGGGGAAGAGAGGAAGAGGGATGGACAGATGATGGGAGAGATAGAGGGAGGGAGGGAGAGAGATGGACAGGAGGGGACGGATCGATGGGTGATAGATGGGAAGTGCGATGGGAGGAAAGGATGGATGGCAAGAGAGACGGAGGGCGGGAAGCGGAGGAGAAGTGAACGGAGAGAGTGTGACGGGAAGATGGAGGGAATGAAGAGAGAGCGATAGAGGCATAGAGGAGTGGAAAGATGGGGAGAAGGAGAGAGAGAGAAAGAGGGGGCGTGCAGCACTAATCGCTGGCTTTCTGATGCAGAAAGGATAGCATGTGGGACAGGCTCTCCGTAACCTTGGTAACAGTCTTGAAACCTTTCCTCCGGAGCATGTCAGGGATTGTTAAAGTCTCTTGTCCCTTTACGGGCTACACACACACACACACACACACACACACACACACACACACACACACACACACACGCACACACGCACACACGCACACACACACACACACGCACACACACACACACACTCTCTCTCTCTCACACACACACACACACACACACACACACACACACACACACACACACACACACACACACACACTTCTAGGTCAGAACTGAAGGGTTCAATACACTTGTATAAAACCCTTCTCTCCATCTCTGCTGCTTGGGGACTTTCAGTCAGCCTTGGTTTGCACGCAGAGAAGGGAGGGAGAGGTAAATGGAGAGAGAGAGAGAAGGAGAGAGAGGGCGAGAGAGAAGGAGATCCTCATGTTTATTCCGGATTGCTTGGCAGAGTGGGGCGCATTGACTGGTTGAGTGGTACTGGGTGTGTGTGTATTGCCTCTCTCTTTCTCTGTCTGTGTCTCTCTCGGGATTGGCCTTCATAGTATGCGGGGTGGGGGGATGGAGGGAGGGGCGTGGAGTAGTATTTGGACTGTGTGTGTGTTTAGTAGGGCAGGAGTGTTATGTTCACACGTCTCCCGTGGCACTAGACTAATAACTGATAAGAGTTGACACTCTGAGTGAGAGCTGTCACTCCGTCAGTCTGTGTGTGTGTGTGTGTGTGTGTGTGTGTGTGTGCGCACGCTCTTTGTGTTGGTGCTGCAGCCCAGCATTGTATTTTTAGCAGCACCCCTCTCATTTTGACATGCTGTGTCATGTCACCCTTATATAGCTAGTGTCACCTTGTCTCTCTTCTCTTCCTCTATCGCATCTTTCTCCCCTCTTCTCCCACCACATCTCTCCCAGTCTCCCTTCCTCTCTCTTCTCTTATCCCCTCTTCTACCTCTATCTCCCATTTGTCCCTTTTTCTCTACATCCCCTATTCTTTATGGTAATATTTTGTCTCAGTTATAACTTATACTTATGTATGTTATCGGGGTTTAAACATTCCACCGGCCTTAGTCACGCGGCTACTGAAGAACCTTATCTAATCTTTTTTTTTTTTTTGTTTCCCTTTTCTGCCCGAACTCGTCTCTCCTTCCCCTCGCCTGTCGACCCTCCTTCCCCCTCGTAGATGAGGAGCGAGGGGAGGACCGTGCTCGTCACCATGACGACAGACTGCTGGCCGGCCGGTTGGAACGAGAGCAGGAGAAAGTGCTCAGGTGAGGAGGGTGAGGCCGAATGGCAGCGATGATAACCAAGTCTCTCATAGACTTCTATAGTCTATGAGAGTCAGCCAATGAAAACAGTAGAAAATCCAGTCAACTTTCTAAATACGCATTATGGTGCACTGATCAACTGCATAATATTTCACAATAACAACTTTCATACTGTCGGAGTTATATAATACATTGGTATCAATGAGCTGTATCCACTTCCATTGTATTCATAGGCATTATGTGCAGCAGAATAAACTTTTTAAGTGCCAACTGTGACATAAGTTTCTTTTCTTCTTCTTCAAAAAGTCATCTTCAATCAAATTGGCGTGTTGAGCTCAAAACCTTTCATATTCTTTACATATTTCGTCATTTTAATATTGATCATCCTTAGGCATAACAACAACCTGCTAGTCTAAAGTTATCAGTGTGTTGTGATTGTTTTTATTTATGCCCATATATACAGGGGTCAAAATTTTAATTGCCCCTCAGCCTGTGGCTAATGCCAAATCATCCTCATTAGCCAGAATTTGAATGGGGGCCAATGGAAGTGGTACAAAAATGCAGCCAAATATTCTCATTAGGCTAGAGCACGCAATCCCTCTGTAGCCTCGCTGCCAGAGAGTGCTAATACAAAAATGTATGTACTCAGTCACAATTTTTTTTTTCATAAAAGCTGCTCCTAAAAGTGTTCCATGTCCTCCCAGAGAGTCCAAGGAGCTGGCGGAGTTCACTCAGATGCACCCCACCCCTCTGTCCAGCGGCCTGACACCCACCATGATGACACCCAGCCTGATGACCCCCAACCTCATGGTGACAGGCGGGGCCGCCCTGGCAGGGGCGGGGCGCTGGCCTGCCGACCCCTCAACTCTCACCTCTCACCCCTGGATGCCCCGCCCTGGAGCCCCCCCAGTCTGGCTGCCCAGCTCACCCTACGGTAAGTGGATGGGATGAACACGGGACTGTAGACACACTCGCTGTTACATCCACATGTTTGCGCGTTTAACGTATTCAGATGAAAGTCATTACATGTGGTTTTCGCTTATAGGATGAGAACATAATTCATTGCAGCTTGGATTCACTGACCAAATATTTTCATCGCAAGAAAGCTGGTAAAAACGGGGCAAAACAGCATGCGGTTTACTTTAAGTGTTATCCCCATGTGTTAAAGAAGGAGTCTAAATCGGTTCAACATCAGCACATGGCATGAAGTGAGAGCCAATGCACCTTTTTTTTTGGCATGCTAGCAAAATTCTACATGCTTAGCTTTTTTCTGATTGGTGGAGCAGAAAAGGGAAGGCAGTTAGCTGCGTCGTGAGTGGCTCGTCCAGCAGCAGCACCCAGGGGTCGAGTGCCGCAGACATTCCAGAACTTTGTAGGACATTCCAGAACTTTGTAGGACATTCCAGAACTGCTCATACCGCCCCTGTCGTCCAGAAATAACAGCATGCACACGCACATACACACAAACATGTGAAAAGATAGACATGCAACACACACACACACATAGAGCTCCCAGAGGGCCGGCTCTGTCTAGACACTGAGGGCAAAACAACAGAAACCTCTCACAAGCAGCAAAATTCAATGTGTTCTCCCTGATGGAACTCCATTATGCCCTCAACTTTGGTATAAATACTGGATGAAGGAAGATGTTGAGCAAACATTAGTTTTGGCTTAGCTGAGAAAAGGTTATATATTTTCTTTCCTCTCTCCATGTCTTCACCTCACTTTTTCCACACCCTCCTTTTATCCATTTTCACCCATTTCTTTCTTATCTTCCCATCTCTCTCTCTCTCTCTCTACTTCCCCTCCTCTCTCTCCACCTCCCCACCCCCTCCAGGCCTGGGTCCCTCCTCGCTCCACCAGACCCTCCCCCCAGGCTACCCCCCCTCTCTGCCAGGCTCCATGCCCCCTCCCTACCAGTTCGCCAGGGACCCACAGTCTGGACAGCTAATAGTCATCCCTACTGAACACCTGCCACACTACGGTATGAAAGCTACTTTTTTATGTGTGTGTGTTCATGTGTGTGTGTGGTCTATGTATGAATTATAAATTATGCTGGTATATGTGCATGTGGTTTAACTCTGTACGTGCTGGTTTGTGAAAATGGAGACTCCTATTCCTATTCATTTAGAAGTGCTGTTTATTTGCATTTGACATCAATACATTATCACTGCATTCATTTTGAGACATCAGGATAATTGCTGTAAACAAACAGGACAAGATAGTCATTGAGAATATTGGCAGCCTCTACACTGCATATTACATTGTGTGCCAGAGGGTTTAACAAGAAATCTGCTGGATTGCTTTATGGCACAAAACAAGAAGAGGCCGCTGTTCTTCCAGCACAAACAGAACTAAAGATTTCAGAGTTGGAAAAATCACTTCCAACATGAATCCTGTTCAGTAAAGCAAAAGAGAAAACGGGAAGCAATGGGGTTTATGGGAAATGTGGTCTTAATTTTGAGAAACACAAGCTCCAAAAATAACCACCTCAACCACGGTCTCGTTTGTTTACACTTAATTTGACAATGATGAATCGACGTTTAAAAATGCTATACATCGCACCGCTAACTTTCAGGTTTGAACGGATATTTAAGTTTGCTCTCTTCCTCGCTCCCCTCTTCCCCGCTCCGCAGGAGGCGATGTACTGGAGCGCGGCGCCCCGGTGTGGTCGGGGGTGTACGGTACAGGCAGCTCGCTGCAGCACGCGGCCCAGGCCCAGCTCCAGCTCCTCTCCCAGCAGCAGATGCTCCGGCAGCACGAGCTGCTCATGATCCAACAACACACAGCACAGGTCCTGGAGCTGCAGAGGAACGCACAGCTAGTAGTAAGGGACATTTCCATGCATCGTGTTCATGTGCTTAGACACACACATCATCAAGTCCTGGACCTGCAGCTCGTACTAAGATATTTACATACATATATATGTATAGCTACCTACACCTACATACACAAACAAGAAAATATAGCAGCCCTGGAGCTGCTAAGGAATGCACAGCTAGCAGTATGAGACATTTATGTGCATATATATGTCTACTTATACACACACACAGATGCATATAAACAGCTGCAGATGAATGCACAGCTAGTGGTGAGGCAAAGAATAGTACATACACACACATGCAGATAGCTGTACATACACACACCCAGGAGGCAATTATAGAGGGAATGAGTTGGGACGCCATACACCTTGATTTCACAAATGTCTCAAAAAGTGTTAAAGTTGCACAACAAATAATCTTGCAGATAAAGTGCAAGATATACGGGCGTGAGTGCACAGCCAGGGGTAAGATTATGAAGACACAGTGGTGCAACACGCTGTCACACTCACACGTACACACACACACGTCACGTCCCGGAGCTTCGGGGAGATGCAATTATAGAGATTCGAACGCAGCATGCGAGCACACACTTTCATTAACACTCTCAGGCACACAGTCTGTCACGTTAAGAGACGTGTAGTAAGTGCACAGCGCTCTGCTTTCTCCCCGTGTTGCAGGAGCGTCTGAAGGCGAGCGAGCACAGGCCGGAGCTGGAGGACAAAGCGGACAAGCGGAGCGCCGAGCCGAAGCCCCGCCCCTCCTCCATCTCCTCCGCGTCTCCCTCGCCCGTCTCCCTGCACCCCCGCAAGCCCCCGGCCCCCTCGCGCTCGCCCACCCCCTCCACCTCCTCGCTCACCCCGCTGCCGCCGCTGCCCTCGCCGGTGACCGCCCTCAAGTCCGAGGAAGGGGGGCAGAGGGCGCTGTCTCACCCCCCGACGCCGCTGCCTCACCCGCCCTCGCCCCGCTCGGCCTCCCCGCCCCCCTCCTCGCCCCGCCGGCCCAAGCAGGAGGCGGCGGAGGAGGGGGAGGTGGGGAGGCGAGAGCAGAGGGAGGGGCAGAAGCCGGCCGCCGCCCCCTTCCAGGGCATCTATTCAGGTGAGGCTGAAGATCTCTTAAAGGAACAGTTCACCCCAAAATGAAAATTCAGACATTAACTACTCACCCCCGTGTCAGTCGAAGCCAAACACAGCGTGAGTTAGCCTTCATACTTCCTTTTCAGCTTTCTCTCAAACTATGTTTGAGAACTAAGTTAACAGGGCCATTTTTTTTACAGCTCCAAAAAGCATAAAAGATCCTTCAAATTTCTCCAAACAGCTCGTGCAGCATAATTCCAGGACTTTGTAGGTAAACGATTGCACCGTGGGTCCACAAGTCCAGCATTTACTTCATTATCTCATTTGTCAACAAAACACTTGGATTATGCTTCACGAGCTGTTTGGAGAAATTTAATAGACGTTTTGTGCTTTTGGGAGCTGTAAAGAAAATGGCCCCATTACCTTCAGCACTTAGGGAGAAGGCTGAGATGGATCTACAAGGGCTAACTTTTTCTGTTTGGTTTTCGTACGAACTTCAATGAACTGACATCAGAGTGATTAATTCATGACTGAATTTTCATTTTGGGACAAACTATTCAACATTATTTATGCTCTCAAGTATAACGCTACATAGATGGATTTGTGAACGATGGATAGATCAGACCGGTGCATCATTGTGTATTAATCAGTGACTCTAACCTTGTATATTTTTGCTTTGCTGCTTTTACAGACCTCCCCCCAGGTTACCCATACCAGTCCATCACTGCCCCGTTCGGCTCTCCGTTCCCCCCCTACCACCACCCACCTCCCACGGGGGCAAACACAGAAACTGTCCCGCCCCGCCGCTCCCGCTCTCCAGCCCCGGGTGCCCACCTCCATCCCAGGCTGCTGGACGCCGACGTCAAGCCGCAGAGCCTGGAGCCGCCGGAGACGGGCCCCGCTCTCAAACAGGAACCCAACCTGGAGCAGCCGCAGCTGGGCCTGACTCCGGCAGCCGTGGGGCCTCTTCGCCGGAGCTGCAGCCCCGTCTTAATCAGCCAGGAGAGAGAGAGAGACCGGGACACCCCCAAGCCCCAGCCCCAGCCCCAGCCCCAGCCCCAGCCCCAGCCTCAGCCTCAGCCTCTACCTCTACCTCTACCACTGCACATCCCGAGTCCCCCGCCCCAGCATGGGGAGAGATTGGAAGAAGCCAGGGAGGAAGAGAAGGAAGGAGGGCAAATCAAAATGGAAGTGTCATCTTACCCCTGTCAGGCAGCGTATCCGATCCCCGCTCCTCTCCCGGAAGCGGAGCCCAAACCGGAGGTCGTCGACGAATCGGAACGACCGCGCTATCCATCACGCATCGCCGCAGGTTCAGACGGACAGGAGGCGACAGCGGCACAGATGTGCGGGTCATCGGAGCAAACCGCAAGCGCTGTGTGCGAGCCGGAACAGCCTGACGCTCACATCAGCTCGCACGCTCTCCATCCGAAAGAAAGTGCCCCCGAAGCCCCCCTTTACCCTCTTCCCCCCATCGCCTCTCCTCTCCCGCTGACCATCGTTCCCGAGGATCCCATGGCAGGGATGCTCGCCCTGCTGACGGCCACTGAGATGCCCCAGGCCAGCCCCAGCGTCCCCCCCGCCCCGCTACTCTTACCCCCGATGGAAGGCAGCGGCGCCGGGCCTCTGGAGGTCCTGGCTCTGGAGGGGATGGCCCTGCTCAGCCACATGGCCCAGCTGGAGATGGAGCGCATCAGCCAGGAGCAAGGTGAGAGAGGAGTAGATCTGAGAGACCGGGGGATCGGAGGGGTGAAGCGGTGGAGAATGAGAAAGGGGAGAGTGAGGGATAGAGGAATGAAGGGAAGAAAGAAGAAGATAAGGTGGAATTCTAGAGGAAAGAAAGATTAATGGAGAAAGGATAAAGAGAGGAGAGATGACTAAAGCAGAATGAGAGAGGGAAAGCAGAGAAGGGAAGGCTGTTGAAATTCTCAAAGCGGCAAATCCAAGTGACGGGCAGCTACTGTATAATTTCAGTCTGATTATTTTCACATTCCTCTTTGGCTGTGTGACAATGTCACTGATTGCCTCCAGTCTTGGTTCATAGATTCAGTGTAGACCTGGAGCCACAGGAATTGCATTATTGATGTATTTGAATTTTTCAGAGGGGTGGTTTTCTTTTTCCCAAGTTCGACATATGATTCAAATCTTTAATGATGATTTTCAAGGTGTTTCTGCTTTTTTGATGGTAGACAGTGGAGAGAGACAGAAAAGATGCAACATGCAACAGCATGATATGCAAAGTACATGGTCTGCACCTGAGTTTACAGTCCGCACCTCCAATATTGCCTGCTATTTTTTTGCGTTGCTCTGATCCCATCCCTGATTAAGAGTTCATATTGCCCCTTAATGTCTTTATATTCCTCTTAATATCTTAATATTCTCTCTGCATCCTGTCCAGACGTAGCACTGGGGGGTCTGGACTGTCTTCTGGAGGCGAGCAGACAGGTTCTGTTGGAGGCCATTGAGAAACAGTCCCACATCGACCTGCCCAGACAACTGGACCCCAACAAGAAGTACAGCTGGAGGCAGAGGAAGGAGGAGCCGGTAAGATGACTCTCTAGACTTGGAAAAAGTTGTTGGGGGTGGGGGTAAAAGTCTCCCAAATCATCCAGATGTCTTTGTCTAGCCTGGATGAATTGAAGATGCTACAGTTGCGGCATTTCCACTTTTCCATCTCTTTCTCAGTTCTCGGACTTCTCTCGTTGTCTCTTTTTCTCTCCTCACCATGCATCCCTCTCTCCGCAGTTGTTCAGTAAAGTGTCTATGGACGTGTTGGACGCAGTGGAAGTAGACTATCGTGTTCGCCTGGCCGAGCTGCAGAAGACCTACAAGGACAAGCAGAGAGAGCTGAGCAAGCTGCAGAGACGCAGAGACAGGCAGTGAGTATTGCTTCACAAAACACACACACACACACACACACGCTTAGAGTCTCATACTCACTTTATCACACTACTACTATTGCACACTGATGTGCGGCCAAAATGCTCAAGTGTCCCCACCCCAGACACACACACCTGTAACACCTGTATGTTGTGTCAGTGAGCGGCAGCAGCAGCAGGAGGATGAGAGGCGGAGCCTGACCAGACGGGGAAGGGGAAGACCCAGGAAGAGGAAACACCTGGTCACGCCTACCAAACTGGACAGCAGGCCTGGAAAGTGAGTGCACCCCTGAGCTTGACCTATAGTCCAATGTTGAGTCGCTGTATGTTGTGTGCAAGATACATTTTTGGCTTTGTGGGCATGCACTACATACCATGCTAACACTCCCGTGTCTCAGGCTGGGTAGGGCAGTGCAGTACTCGGAGGACTCGGAGGCCGGGGAGGGGCAGAGGAAGAGGTTTCGGCTATCCAGAGAAGAGGAGGATACAGAGGGAGGGAGTGGAGTGAAGATGAAAAAGAAGAAAAAGAAGAAGAAGAACTGGAATGACCAGGAGCCATCCACCAGTCACGCTCTAGAGGTAAGCCACTCGGAAGTGTGTGTGTTTTACTCTTCGCCCCGATGTAAGGCTGTGCTCATTACTTGAACGTTGTTTGCGGTGTTCTCAGGTCTTAAAGGCGAAGCGCGGCCACGTGTGTGAGCAGGAGCAGCTGGCGTCGGACCTCGACCGAGCCCTTTCGCTCTCGCAACTGGGCTCGCTCGGCGCGTCCCGTAAACTCTCCTCCGACCCTAAAGTAGACAGGTCAAAGGGCAAGTCTGCGGACGGTCGGGGGAAGGAGCGAGGCCTCCATTCGCCGGACAAAAGAGGGAAACACAAGATGGCCTCGGCCAAGGCTTCAGCCTCGGAGAGCAGCCGGAAGGTGAAAGGTCAGAAGAAGACTTCTTTGTTCTCTCCCTTGAGATCAGAGCTCAGCAGCTGCTCCAACAGTGAGTACCTGGTGACAAACAGTCTGAACTAACCGGTTTATATTCTGATGAAGAACCATTATAGTCCAAGTGATGTTTTCACATCTCATCATCTGAACAGACAGTTTGGGGGTTTGGGTTTCATGTGCATCCATGGTTAATGACAGTCGAGTTTGTGTGCTTTTCAGGTGATATATAACATTTACATTCAAAATGATTTGGCTTATCTATACTGGTGCAAGTACTTTCGCTGTTTAAACTAACTAAACGCCAAACCCAAATCTGTGTAAAGCTGATCTTTGGTGGCAGGTGATGTCACCTTCTATAGAGTACAACAGGTGGTGACATCACCCGGCACCAAATATCAGCCAATAGCAGATGGCAATTTAAGTAGTGTGCTTTTTACCATTAGATATGAGGCTTTACACAGATTTGGGTTTGGGGTTTAGTTAGTTTAAACAGCGAAAATACTTGTATAATCCTGAGATAGATAATCCTGAGAAAATTTGCAAATGCACCCTAACTGACTTGTATGGTTCTTCCTCTCAAAGCCTCACATGTGACCCGTCGTCTGCATTACTGCATGCATCCTGCAAACCCAGCAGGTCATTTCATCATGTAGTCTGTTTAGCCTTATGTTGAGCTTAGCTGAGTCAGTGTTGTTGAAGCAGGAATCTCCTCGGTGTCTGAGTGTCTGTGTTTGCTGTCACCCTTGTTGACCGCGCGAGTCTCTAACCGTACTCTCTCTGCACTAGACTCAGATTCGGAGGAGGACAGTTCGGCGCGAGGGGGCTGGCCCCCTCTCTCAGGGACGCGTTCCCATGGCAACCTGCCCAGGAAGAGGTCCGCGTCGTCGCCGACGACCCTGCTGTCCAGTCAGAAGTCTCAGAAGAAGAAACACAAGCACTTATCCCTGCTGCTGGAGGAGGCGGGCCTTAGCTCCTCTGACGACTCCTTTGACCAAGGTTACTGACCAAACCCCCTGCTTACAGCTCCTCGCCCCTAGCCGGTTGAGTCAGACAATAAGGTGTCTTTGAGCATCGTCACAGGTCGTGTCTTTGCTTGCTTTTTTTGCTAAGGCGGCCATCTTCAGAATGTGCTTTAGCTTGACCATCCCTACCTCTCTTGCTGCTGGCTTCTCTGCAAAAGTTGCCTTTGTTTTTTTTAAAAAAGAGTTTACCTTTTTCTATGGTGTTTTTTTTGTTTTGTTTTTTGCCTGGATTGCAAAGAGTTTTTGTAGCATTTGTACATTAAAAATTGTGTGAATGTTGTGAGTTTTTTCATATAAAGTTGTATTGCAGTTTGGTGCCTATAAGCTTTATTAAAGGTATTGATTTGATTGGTACAGAAAGCAAAGCGCTGTGGTCCTTGTGTCTGCTTCATCTGTCTGTCCGTCTCTGTCAGTCTGTCCAGCTGCCACTGCACCTCACACATCCTTAGAGCGCTCTGTTCGTCAAATATCCCTCTTTGTCTCTTGACCAAGGTTGCAAAACACTGTTCAGCTTTAAGTCTACATTTGGAAACACGTAAGTCATATATTAAGAAGCTTAGTTCAGAACACACAGAAATGTGAACAGAAATTTGATTGGACAGAAATAACAGGGAGGTTTTTTCCTGGTCAATTTCAGTGGTCACATGGAATGGAGAATTGTCATGAATTTGGTTCCTGTTTTAATGTGTTGGATTTGGTTTGTTATATCTGGATCGGACTAAATATTTAGTGATGTTGAGGTCTGGTTTTTGATGTTTTGGGGGAAACTCATTACTAATCATTACAAAATTCTTGATGGAACCAAAGCTGTTCCAGTGATCTTACTAGCTGGTTGGGATATTTGGACAATAGGGCTCCTTCTCCCTGTCTACTAAACCTTCAATAACCCTTTTCCCTTTACGTTGCTCTCTCAGACACCTCGCTCTGTCACCTCTCACCTTTCACCCCTCACCTCTGACCCCTGTCCTCCCCATGATGCTTTGAGTGTCTCTCAGCCTGTTCCATGTGCTTGTGCTGCTGCCGCCGCGACATTACAGAAGCTTGGCAAGGACTAGCGCAGCCTCGAGCCTATGCGACCTCGCTACGGCTAGTCTACGCTGTGGCTAAAGCTTTGCTTAAGCTAGACTGTGCTGAGGCCAGGCTACGCTACGGCTAGGCTGCGCTCTCAGCGCTGCCCCGCCCCGCCCTGCCCCGCCCCGCCTCGCCCTGCCTGAGGCCACACCCCTGTCACCTGCTCTGTAAGTAGGAAGTGCCCCTCCCTC
Organism: Centroberyx affinis; assembly: GCF_046629955.1. Classification (NCBI taxonomy): domain Eukaryota; kingdom Metazoa; phylum Chordata; class Actinopteri; order Beryciformes; family Berycidae; genus Centroberyx; species Centroberyx affinis. The sequence continues at coordinate 110,510 of NW_027282914.1, read as the reverse complement.
TATTCTTTATTGACCCATAACATGGAATCATTTGCTGAAATTGAACTACAATATGAATCTGGTGTTTCTTGCTGAAAACATTAACTTTTGCCTTAATTTTTTGTTTATATTTTTTCTTTTTTTCTTTTTTTTGGTTCTCACAAATTGAAGCTCTTTAAACTGAAGAGTCATGGTTACACCCCCTACCCAAGGCCCGCTTCATGTCCCCTGGCTTGTTAAAGTTATGGGGAGACTTACTCAGCTTGGACAGAGGATGTAACCATGGTTACTCAAACCTCATATGGGCATTACCATGGGGCCTCACAGGGCTGTCCTCTCAGAGCCTGCCTGTTGTATTGTCTGTCTGCTACTGTTAACGCATTGTGGATACACAGCACAAGATCTGGACCAGATTTGGCCCCAATAATAATTGGTCCAACTATGTATATAAGAATCATTTACAGAGCACCCTAAACAATTTGAAATGAGATTTGGAGGATAGCTACTCTTGTCTGGAAAAAGGAAATAAGTTATTAATATGTGCATTGTATTACATTACATTACGTTATTAAAACAAGAAGTCAGAGAATCATTTGATTCTCTTTGCACTTCTGCTATTGATTGATTTAATTCAAATTATGCCACAAATTTCAGTGACGTTAACCTCCATAAGTGTTTTTTTATTTGGTGATTTGATTGTTAAATATGACATTTGGTGAACGTCCATTGTAACAAAATAGCTGACTGCCTTTGTAATTGGCACGTTTGTTATGCTGTAATTCCAGTCTGACTTTAAAAGGAGGCTGTTATGGCAGCTGTGGTGCTTGGTGTTTGAAGAAACCTTGTACTGTGCATCCACCCTTACTGTTAACACTCTAACCCCGAGGAGACGCACTCCTCCTGTTCATCTGTTGCCATGGACCTAACTGCTAACTACCAACAACACACAGCTAACCAACAATATGCTACTGTGTGTGTGTGTGTGTGTGTGTGTGCGTGTGCCTCTGCTTACTTATGTGCTGTGCTGGTCTGTCAGGCTCACTGCAGAGCCAAAGGATGAAGTGGGAGTGCAGTTTTCACTTCTTGGTTTCTTATTCTCATTTCTCTTCTCTTTCCCCTCTCTCATTTCCACTCTGTCCATCTCTCGCTCTCTTTTTCTCTCCCTCTCTCTCCTTGCCTCTCTCTCTCTGTCACATTCTGTGAAGGGCTTTTAATAATAAATGATATCTGAGTCAGTGTTTCGGCTCTGATGGCCTCAGCAGCAGAGAGTGTGTGTGTGTGTGTGTGTCAGTGTAGTTCACATGCATGTGTTAAAGCCCAATTTTTCCTGCTGTATTTTGCTTACACAGCATTACAGTATGAAGGCAGGCTGCAGTGGTTTGGACAATCTATCTCTCTCTCTCTCCCTCTTCTCTCTCTCTCTCTCTTCCTCTCCTACTGTTTCCAGCATCTTGATAAAAAAAAAAATGCTTAGATGTGTGATAGCATGTATGCAAGTGTGCTTTGTGTATTTGTATAGACAAAAAGGTATTTCCAACCTTTCTATTTAGCCCCTTGCTTTCAGACCGGCCACTTACCCTCACCCGCTTTGTTTCCTTTGTAAAAATCACCCAGTATGCTTCACTCTTTGTGTCCAGAGTCAATGGAGACAATAGGAAGTCAATTGACCCTTGGCCCAGTGTTTACCAATGGTGCAGTCACCTTTTGTCTCCGGGCCGAGGTAACAAGATCTTTTCTCTGTGCAACCCAGAATCCTCTGAGGAAGACGAGGACGATAATGAGGACGAGTCGGAGACGGAGGACAGCGGCTGTGAGGAGAGCGGGCTGGGTCTGCTGGCGAGGTTCGCAGCGAGCGCGCTCCCCGTCAACTCCGCCCCCCTGACCCTGCTCCACGACAACAAACACCGCAGCAGGCAAAGCACTCTGGGTAAACACCAGAAAACAATACACAAACATGACAGCGCGCGAAATGATTATAGGTTAGATGGAGTTTTGTGTGAGTCACCGTCAAGTGAGCACAATGAAACGCTAAGCTGAAGGAAGGTTTTCTTTTGTATGGACTAGCTGGGCAAGTGGAAGGAGCGCATGAAAGAAAAACAGCACACAATAAAGGAACAAATCTTTTATTATGTCGCTCCGAATCAAACAAAATGCATATGAGCCTGTTCCCGACACAAGCTTTCCTACTTTTACACATTCTTCTTGTTTCCTTAACCAGATTGCTGACCGTAATTATAAGGTTTCGCGCTTGAGCGGGTTCTCTGCTTGAGCATTTGTTCAGGATTATGTTATTGATTCACGGTTAAATATTCATTCATTTCTAATTGTCACGTCAAGGTGCGCGTAATGATTCAGTCTTGAATTATTTATTAGTTTCAGATGGATCAATAGTCTTATTCACGGGGGTTATTGATTTCACGCAAGAATCTACCACCTTACTTTGTTATTTGCTTGGTGTTTGTGGGAGCAGCCTTCTATTTTTCTCCATGGGATCAGTGTGTGTATGCAAGATGTGGGTCTGTGTGTATTCATGTGTGTGTGTGTTTAACTCTTTAACTCACCCTCTTGTCTCTTTTCAGGCAAAGTGTGTTCTTTGTTGTATGAAGTTGTGTGTGTGTGTGTGTGTGTGTGTGTGTGTGTGTGACCTAACATCATGTAACCCTCTCCTCTCCTCCATCAGGTTCGTCAGAGTGTGAGTGGTCAGATTCGGGTTCTGACTTGCGACTGAGGAAGTTCCCCTCTCTGCTGCACGGCAAACGCTCCGCCCCCGAACTCCCCCTGTTGCCCCCGGCGACGCGCCGCGTCGACCAGAGCAGCCCCACCAAGCGGGACGAAGCCCTGCCAATCAAACGCAAGCCCCTGCCCAAGCCGCGCCCCTCGCCCCGGTCGCCGCGGCGATTCAGCTTCGACCTCGGCTCCGGTTCCGGGTTCGGAGGGTTCAGCGAGGACGAGGGGTGGAATCGCCGACGCAGCGAGAGGATATTCCTCCACGACGCCACCACCTCGGCCAATCAGATCTCCCCGTCGACCTCTGTCTCCACCAGTCAGAGCTCTCCCACCGGTTCGGCTCCGCCCCTCACCCCTAAGCCCGCCTCCAGACCCAAAGCCGCTCCGCCCAGCAGGGAGGGGAAAGACCTGGTGAAAGTACGTCAATAATTTATTGGCTTATTATTCACCAACTGGGCCAAGCCAAAGAGAAACAAAGAGTTGTGTTTTTTTTCTCCTCCTCTCTTTGCTCATCCTCCCTTCCTCATCTGTTACTGTTTCACCCTTCAGACTCTGGCTCCCTCTGATCTTTCTGTCTCCCTTGACACCTGTGTGTGTGTGTGTGTGTGTGTGTGTGTGTGTGTGTGTGTGTGTGTGCGCGTACGTGTCTGTCAGAGTGCCAGCAGGGTTTCCTAGTACTTCAGTCACTGCGGCAGTCCCCTGCTGTCTGTGTCGTGTTGTTGACAAGAAAGGACAACTGCAGGCCGCCTGACAGCATCCCACCCTCAGTGTGTGTGTGTGTGTGTGTGTGTCTGCGCTTGTGCAAGTATGCACGAATATGTAAATCTGCCCAATAGAGCAGCATTCATAGGCGTGTTTTAACTGTGTGTGTGTGTCCCCTGACAGAAAAAGAAGCTGAAAGACTCGCCTCTGCCCATGAGCCCGCCCCCTCTGTCTAGTCCAATCACAGACGGCCCTGTGGCTCTAAGCCTCAGCCCGGCTCGCAAGAACCAACCAAAAGCCAAGCCCAAGCCCAGAGAGGTCAGTGGCATGATGGATCCATTGCAAAGTCATTATCGAAGTAAACCCAATTATCCTGGCAGGGATAAAACCCAGAATGCGTCAGTAATGAAGATAAAAATGTACACACACACACACACACACACCTACGCACACTAGCTGTGCTTTTGACACATGCAAACACACACAAAAGCATACACAGAAACACTCAAGATGTCTCAAGAAAGACTTTCATGGCTCGGGGCTGGGTGTTGTAATTAACACTTTCTGTTCTGTTAGAGCGATATTGGCAGACATTAACTCACAAATTTCCAATTGTTGATTGGCCTAGCTGTGAACCGCCTGACCCGACGCCATTCTGTGGAGCAGAAAACACAAAACTCTTAATCAAACTTCTGCATCGCGTGGTTTTACACCAGCGTGTTCCTTTGCGATCCATCTGCCGCCAGCGAAAACCCGGAGTCTGTTTTGGAAACACTGAAGCGCGCGCGGGGCTATTTGCGGCGGCGGTGGCAGGCTGGGGTGGGTAGGATTGTGTATTCAACACCATAAGTGCTGTTAATATGTTATTGTTTCACTTTGGAAAGTTTATTGGTGGCGTGCCTGTCTGGTCGCTCGGTGGGCCGCCGCCGATAAATCTTGTGCGGCGGGAAGAAGGCATCAGGTGCAGGAGCTTCATTCCAAAATGAGATTGCACCATTTGGATAAAAAAAATGACACCTCGTCTTGCAGAACAATCGCTGAAATGAAAGTCACACATTTCTGCTTACTGCTGAAGTTCTTACTCACCTTGAGACCTTTTTTTATACAATAGTTCTGTTCATGAGGGCAGAATAATGAGTGTTTTTGAAATATTGGCTGATACAGATGAGCTGAATTTATTTCCTAAACGAAAGCCTTCATGTGTGTGTGTTTGTGTGTGTGTGTAGCCGTCGAGGGGGGCGGTGAGCCGGCTGATGGAGAGCATGGCGGCGGACGAAGACTTCGAGCCCAACCAGGACAGCAGCTTCAGCGAAGACGAGCTCCTCCCACCGCGCAGCAACAGCCTATCAGAGCGCTCCTCCACACCCGGTCAGTACACACACTACCCAGTACAGGCAGCTTGATGTACATCTGAATTACTTTGGTTTAAAGAATTAGTCTACAATATTGATTCATATGTCTGACTGATAAGGATATATATTCTGTATTTATCGATGTACTGCCTGTGTTGATTTTTCAGCTCCAGTGCAGTGTGTGTTGGATAAAGATTCTTTGGTGGACGGACTCAGAGTTTTGATCCCCATGGACGACCAGCTACTGTACGCTGGACACGTGAACACTGTACACTCCCCTGACATGTGAGTATACACACACACACACACACACACACACACACACACACACACACACACACACACACTACTCACTTCCTCAAGCCCTAAGAGGAAGTGTTATTATGCAATATCTTCTCTTCTGCTTGTAATCCAGGTACAAACCACACTGACCTTTTACTAAGCCCTCAGTTGCAGACTGAGTTGCTAGACTTTTCATGTGCACAGTACAAAAATGGAAAAAAATGGTTTCGAAAGACTGGTTATACCAGGCCTCATACATGCAGGCACGCCGCCTATACAGTTAAACATGCCCACACACACACAACCACATGCATGAATACACACATGGAAAGTACAGAGACACAACTGCAGCTGAAAGTCCCGATTTTTCCAAAACAAAGCGATATATTCAGATTTAATTTCAGCCATCTAGTTTACACTCATATCCAAGGTGACTTAAATAAGTGCAAACAGTGTAATAAGTCAGTATAAACGTCATTGATCATATTCCCATTTTTAACTTGCGTGAATGTGCGGGCGGGAATGTCTACCTGGAAGATTGGCATAGCGCATGAAGAGACAAACCGGATAGAACAAGAAAATAGATTAAAAAAGTTAGTTAGCTTACTAGCTAAGTCGCTACCAGCTAGCTATCTAGCCTAGATTCTGGTAGCTAGTTATAACGTTAGTGGGCCAAATATATTACCTTAAAATGTGAACCTACATCACTCTGGATTCTTAAGATACATTAGTTTCTAAAACCTTTTCCAGTGGGGAATCTGTGAAATGATACATTTTGGTAGACAACAGCAGGACAGAGCTGGACTGTACTTGCATAGCAATATTTCAAGAATTAAGATTCAATTAAAAAATAAGATTTCATGTTGTTTCTTGCAAGGAACCAATTACAATGCTGAGAATTAGAGAAGTATAGATGTGTTTTCACTGGTTATTTTGACGTCACGCGACACTGGAATCGTGTGCCAATCTTAGGAATGACCTGTCTGACAGCAGGTTTAAAACAGCTGACCTTTGCCCTCTGACCCCACAACCACTGACCCCTGCCCTCTTACCATGTGTGCACCCTGCAGATACAGCGTGGTGGTGGAGGGGGAGAGAGGCAACCGGCCACACATCTACTGCTTGGAACAACTGCTGCAGGAGGCTGTGAGTCAACTGCTTCTTCTTCTTCTAATAATTGTGTGTGTGTGTGTGTGTGTGTGTGTGTGTGTGTGTGTGTGTGTGTGTGTGTGTGTGTGTGTGTGTGTGTGTGTGTGTGTGTGTGTGTGTGTGTGTGTGTGTGTGTGTGTGTGTGTGTGTGTGTGTGTGTGTGTGTGCTTGCGCTCACGTACCGACACTCCACATTCATGGAAAATGAAATGCTCCACATTTCCCTCTCTCTCTCTCTCTGTCTTTGGTGGTAGATGAGGTGTGAACCATTTCGAGCAACTAGAAAAGTGAAATTGTTTGTGTGTGGGTGTGTTTGTCAGTCAATCCTATCTCTGTAATAATAATAACATAACGGTGTGTGTGTGTGTGTTTGTGTGTGAAGGTGCTTTATCATGTTGACATTTGAGAACTACTTATTCCGTGTGTGTAGATCATCGATGTGAAGCCTCCGTCGGTGCGCTATCTCCCCGAGGGCAGCCGCATCGCCGCCTACTGGAGCCAACAGTACCGCTGCCTCTACCCCGGCACTGTTGTTAACGGTACAACAACACACACACACACACACACACACTTACATACAAGCAAACACACACCACCCATATTAATGTTATGATTTATTATCCACGTACATGGAGAATCTTATTGTGGCTGGTAGCACAAACAAACATAATTGATCTTAGCAGACACGCTCTTCTGATATATAGTGAAGCATAGTTTATTATTGAGAAGAGTTTGATGGTTATGGGAATCTGATCTGATAGTGTTATGCATTGAGGAAGTGCTATTGCAATTTTATTATTTATGTATTGTTATTTTCATAGGATTTGTTGACGGTAAGCAATGCATTAAAAAACACCGGCCTTATCCTTTAAAAATCTCAAAGGGGGGGGGGGGATTTACTTCTACTGTCTTCCTTACATTCACATACATAAAAACAAACTATTCTATTTGGATTTTGTCTGTTTGTGTCCTACAGGGAGTTCAGATGTCGACGAGAACGACGACCTCATCACAGTGGAGTTTGACGACGGAGACACAGGACGCATCCCGCTGTCCCACATCAGACTGCTGCCGCCAGACTACAAGATCCACTGTGAGCACACACACACGCACACACACACACACACACACACACACACACATATGGTCGGTGGACGGCGCTGTAAAAGCAACACTTCAATCAATCATACGCCTTCTCATCGGCTTTCTCTTGTTGCCTTAGTTCCATTTCAGCAGGTCTTACCTCTGTTCTGCTGAAAGAGGGAAGGAGACGGAGGCCCACACACACACACAAACACACTCTCTGTCTTTCATCGCAACTTTCACACGCCCTCATGGATTTCAATTTAAATACACACACTCACACCATATACAGTACATTAAGTCAAATAAACACCAAACACTCACTTTCCTTCTCTCTCCCCATCTCTCTTACCCGCTCTGCTTGGTTTGGACCATGGTATATTTACCTAATGTGTGTGTGTGTGTGTGTGAGTGTGTGTGTTCATGCCTGTGTGCATTTGCGTGCATGCTATGCGTGTGTGTTGATGGTTTTAGCATAGGTGTTTTCCCAGTTGAGTGCTGCAAACTTACAGCTATTACGGTACATTGCTGCTCATTACACTGCTGTATATACAGTATATGTGTGTTATGTGTGTTCCTATGTGGATGTGTTCCTCTGGCCTAAAGCCTGGTTCACGCCTCATGAGGAAAGGCGTACTTGCGGCCAAAACGTTGGCTGCATTTGAGAGGTTGTGCTCAAGGTTGTCCAGGATTATCTCAACAAAGAGGAAACTGAACCGCTGGGCAATTTTGGTGTTTTTTCCCTCTTGTTGGGGAAGTCGGATAGCAAAATTTTTCTACAGCACAAAAAAAGTACAGGGGTTTTCAGGTTTCAGTCATCATAAAAGCATAAGAAGCATTGTAGCTGGCATGCTTGAAGCCACACAGAAAGTATGAACCGTAACCCGGCCCTCTGTCTCCAGGTGCGGAGCCTTCCCCTGCGCTGCTAGTGGCCAGCTGCTCCAGGAGGCGGGTCCGGAAATGCAGCAAAGAGGGCAAAGAGGCGGGGCCAAAGCCGGAGGAGGCCGTTCCTAAAATTAAAGGAAAACCTGGTCGCAAGCCCAAACCCAAACCTGGTGAGCTAATCAAATCTTTCCCCATGGATTGATTGACTGTTTGACTGATGGACTGATAGACTGATGGATGGATGGACTGATGGATAGACGGATGGATGGATGGATGGATGATTGGATTGATTGATTGATTGATTGATTGATTGACTGACTGATCAAAGTCTCCCTTTTGTCATTATATAGATGTAGTTTGCTCGAGTGCATTGGTGCTTCATTGGTTCTTTGACCAATTGCTTTTTAAACAAAGATGTAACCTCACTTACTATGAGTATTAAGCTTAATATTATCATTACTACTCTATTTTACTACTACTCTACTACTACTCTATTTATCATTACTAATGTTACTAATCTTACTAATTCTTCCTAACTATTCATTGCCCATGAAGTCTAATTCTTCTTGTGTCAAATGTATCAGTAAAGTGCACAGGGAGAAAGAGTGAGGTCCCCAAATGTCATAAGCCAAAAGTGTCAAATGTATTAGAATTATTAAAGAAAAGAAAGGTAATGCTTCCCACAGGAGGTAAAGATAATGGAGGGGGTGCTTGAAATAAAACTAAGTGCAATGTGCATTAAGTACCCCCATCATTTTTGCTTTTTATTTGAGATATTCTACCTTCTTTTCTCTTTGAGTAATTCCTTGGGACCAGTAAAGGACGTTTCCTCACACACTGGAGCCAAATGTGTCTGCATAACATCATAAAAAAAGAGATGGATTTGACATTTTTGGCTTAGTGCTCCTCATGGAAGTGCACTGTGTTTCTCCTGTACCTTGCTGATCCATTTAAGACAATTGATATCAGACTTGATGTGTAATGGATATTAGAAATGAGAATAGCAATGAGTTGCATACAAAAAGACAAAACGTATTGAGGCAGTACCGTGAAGTTGTTGAAGTTTATCATAGAGAAGCCATAATCAAAAATTGGTAGCCTGTTCTTTTGCCTCATCTTCATCTTTTGATGAGAAAGTAATATTACAATGTAGATAAATCATCATCTTTTCTGTCTTTGTAAAACAACAGAACTACAAAAATAGCTCCAGACTTAGAAACGTCTTTCATCAGGAACAGCGCATATTTGACTACCTCTGTTGTCTTTGATATCAGTTTGATGTATTTGCCCTAACAGCTCCATTGTTGTCTCCAGTGCTCAGGGAGTCTGTTATTTTAGCTGTAATATATGGCATGTTGCATGTCTGATTTGCTGACGCTGGCCTTGTTTCTACTGGGTAAGCAATTCTTAAATGCAAGGTTTTTATTTCAGAGTTGTTTCCTTGCTGATTTGTCTACCACTCACAGTGTGTGAGGCTGTAGACCACAGAAATCCTGAAGCCACACAATGAAAACTTCAGCATATCCAGCGTAAACCCTGTTATAGTGTGTTTTGGCTAAAACATAAAGCAGTTAGTTATTAAACTTTTGACTTTTTCTCCCGCTCTTTCCAGAGACCTCAATGAACCCAGATGGCCGGGAGAAAGCCGACCCTCCATCTTCCTCCACCCAGCCCTCGGAGAGACCCCAGCCTCCAGCCAAGCCTGCCCAGGATAGGGCCTCCTCTGTCCAGAAAGCAGCTCAGGAAAGGCCCCTGCCCGCCTCCAGGCCGACACCGGGAACCCAGACCAAACCGGGTCGAAAGAGCTCCACCAGCAGCAGCAACAGCAGCAGCCCTACTCTTCCACCCAGCCAGGTGCCCAGGAAGACCAGCTCGGCCCAGCCTCCTCCTCCTAAACCGGCCCGCGCTCTCCCTCCATCCCTCTATCCCTCCACCTATGGGAAGGTGCTGACTGTGGATCTGTACAGCGAGCCCAACCTCAGCTCTTACAACAGCCAGCGCAGAGACAGGGAGAACAGCAGCAACGTGAGTCTCAACAGTACCGTCAGTCCCACCAGCAACAGACCGATGTCCAGACCCAATATGGCGGCGTCATCTACCGCACCGAAACCCAGTGCTACCTCCACACCCAGACCCACTTCCACTTCCACCCCGAAGACCAAACCCTCTTCGGACCATCACAGCGGGTCCAGATCCAGCCTCAGCTCTATCCCCAGCCCGATATCCAGGCTATCCACAGGCAAATCCAGCACCTCACTGACTCCAAGACCTTCGTCTTCTTCACTATCGTCATCATCATCATCTACCCCTAGACCCAAACTCAAGATGCCGTCCGACCAGCTGTCCTCCAGCTCCAGGCCCAGACCCAGCCCAGGACCCAGCCCTATCTCCAGACCCAAGCCCAGGCCGGGGCAGGGTGACGTGGTCTCGGGCGTGAGGCGGAAACCCCTGTCTGCGGAGCCCCTGGTGAAACTGGACCACGAAGGTGTGACCTCCCCCAAGACCAAGAAGACCAAGGCTCTGATGTTGCTGGAGGGGCGGGGCATCCGGCGAGACCACACCCCCATCGCCACGACTACAGCCAGTCAAAAGCCGCTGAAGGCCAAGGTGAGAGCTCCTGAGAGAGAGGCTGGCCCACCGGAGAAAGACCCCACCTACAAGGCGCCGATGCTGGGTAAGGAGAAGGCGGACAGCCGCGGACCCGGTGGTAGAGGACAGGAGAGGGACAAGAGAGAGGAGAAAGGGAAAAAAGAGGAAAGAAAGGAGGTCGAGAAGAGAGAGGAGAGGAAGGTGAAGGAGGAGTCTCAGAGTAGCAGCAGCTCAGAGTCCGAGGAAGAAGGGGACAAAGGGAAGATGAAGAAAAAGAAGAAATGCACCTCTAGCTGCTCTTCCTCTTCATCGTCCTCCTCCGGTTCCTCGTCGTCTTCCTCGTCGTCATCCTCCTCCTCCTCCTCTTCGTCGACTGACGACTCCTCCTGCAGCTCGGACGAGGAGAGGACCCCCACGCCCCCCCCAGCCCCCGTCTCCCCGCCTCCAGCGCAGGACAAACAGAAAGAGCAGAAGAAAGAAGAAGAGGAGGAGGTGAAGAAGGAGGCAGAGGTAAAGGTGGAGGAGGAAGAAGAAGAACCACCTCCTCCCTCTCCGTCCCCATCCCCTCCAACCTCCCCCAGCCCTACTCCTCCTGCTCCCACTAAACCTGCAAAACCAGCCACTGGAAAGGGCTCCGGGCAGAGGGGCCGCCCTCCTAAGCCGAAGCCCAACGGAGGTGAGGGGAAGGTGGGGAGACCTAAGCGGAGAGAGGGGGTTCACCTCCCCACCACCAAGGAGCTGGCCAAGCGCCAGAGGCTTCCCAGTGTGGAGAACAGGCCCAAAATTTCAGCCTTCCTCCCAGCCAGACAGCTCTGGAAGTGGTTTGGGAAACCCACACAGGTGAAACAAACACAGTTCATATTTTTACACACACACATTGTTGCAGTTTCATTATGTGTAGCATTTTAACATCAATAAACCGGCAAATACACACAAACATAACAATCTAATATAGATCACAAATCGCTACACAATGTTAAATACACTGAATAGTATCAACTGTTCAGTCATATTTTCAATTTCGGCCCCACTCCACATATACATTATGTATTTGTACATATAAATAATAAAACACAGAGAGAAGAGAGGCAAAAGCACTGTAGTGTCTTGCTCCTCCCCTTCACTCTGTGACCAGCCTGTCCTCTGCAAACCCCCAGAGACGCGGCATGAAGGGCAAGGCCAAGAAGCTCTTCTACAAGGCCATCGTGCGCGGCCGCGAGATGATCCGCATCGGTGACTGTGCCGTGTTCCTGTCCGCGGGACGGCCCAACTTGCCCTTCATCGGCCGCATCCAGAGCATGTGGGAGTCCTGGGGCAGCAACATGGTGGTTCGGGTCAACTGGTTCTATCACCCGGAGGAGACGAACCCCGGCAAGAAACTCACCGACAAGAAGGTAGGGATGCTGTAGTGTTACTATTGGTTAAATAAAGGTCAAACTGTAGATTAAAATTAAGGCAAAGGCAAGCAAATTTAGAAAAAAAATTACTATAAAGTGACGAACTGGAAATTTTTCATTTTTTGTTCTTTCTCCTTTGTGGGGGAGAAAAGGGATTTAATCTTAAAACCTAGAACAAAGTTTTTCATTGAATGCAACTTGTTACATTTGTATGGTTTGCCTGATTGAATCATCACGGTTAAGTAATAATTTATGAAATGAACACATATCAGATACAGTGATCAGAGTTAGTGGTTTGAAAGGCCAATATGTAAAAGATATTTTTCTAAACGCAAGACTTCTGTCCTCCCTAGAACTGGGATCAGATGTGCGGTCAGTCCTTACCTGCCGCTCTGCACTCCTCTATCCAGAGAAAAGACTTCATGGAGGTGAGGAAAGAGCAAATATTATTATTATTACCAGTGTTTCATCCGACACAGACGGATCTGAAATAAAAACCCCTTGTGTCTTCTGGTTGGCAGCGGGCCCTGTACCAGTCGTCCCACAGCGACGAGAACGACGTGCAGACGGTCAGCCACAAGTGCCTGGTGGTGAGCGTGGAGGAGTACGAGCAGATGACCCACACGCGCCGCTACGCCGACAGCGAGGACCTCTACTACCTGGCCGGCACCTACGAACCCACCACCGGCATGATCTTCAACACCGACGGAGTCCCCGTCATCTGCTGAACAACGCCACACACACACACACATGCGCGCGCGTTAGAGACACGGAAACGCGCTACGAGCCGGTGACACACCAACCAGCCGACTTGGACCTCACTACGAGTTGACAAACGACGAGTCGAATCACTGATCTTCATCCAGGATGGATCTTTCACAGCCCGGACTCAATGAACTCACTCCTCTGATACCGTGATACACTTATTACTTATGACTGTTGTGAACAATTACTACTACAGAGACGGGAGACACTACAGACAGTATTACAAGGAACAAGTCTCCTGAAACACACACACCCAAACTCCATTCACACCTACAGTTTTGCTTACAGTGTTCATGGGAAAGGGAGATTCTCATCAGAGCGGAACACTTCTGAGCACTTCAGTCTCCTTTTAATGTGTAAATACCATACACACACACACACACACACACACAGATGCCTGTAAATACTCACTCCCGTATAATACACACACACAGATATATAGAGGAAAATACGAGTGTTTTATTTTCATGTAATAGATTTATGTGAGAGTACTTTTTTCTAAAGAGGTAAAACAGACAAGAAGCTTTAATGAACTGTGAATGATCCTACAGGAGAGAGGGAGTGTCTGTCCGTCCGTCTGCCGCCCCCCCCCCGCCACCCCCCCCTCCTCCGCCCTCCCCGGGCCGGGACAAGACAGACACACTGCGGTGGTGTGACGTTGTGATTATGATGTTGCCGTGGTGATGTTACAGTCATGTTACAGTCATATAAATGTATCTACAGAACAGCAGGAGCGACAGACGCAAAGAGAAAGAGAGAGAGAGAGAGAGAGAGAGAGACGCACAGATGGAGAGAGAGAATTAAACACTTAGACTCGATCCTCCCTTAATTTAACCCCCCATGCAAATTCCCCCTTGACAATCCTACCGCAGGCGGACAAACCTGTCTGTGCGCTACGAAAAGCTCCTGACTCCCTCCAAGACTCAGGCTAAAGAGAGAGGAAGGAATCTTGTACTACTCAAATAGCACTTCCTTGTTTTCATCTTTGAGTTCCAAGGAAAAATCCACCCTAAAACCACTTTTAACGCTGTAAAAACAGCTATTGGTGAATGCATTGAACATCACAGATCGATGATATAAGAGTATCCAAGGGTGGATTTTTCCATTTTAAAGGTGTATTCAATGTTGCAAACATTGCAGTAATCTCGAGATGCATCAAGGCCACATTGACCATGATTAGATTAACTGTAATGATCGTCTTACAGGGTTTGGTTGTGTGTTCAGCACCTTCCTCATTCATTCTTCTGGCTGCAATAACTGCAATGTAGGCAACCTGGAACGCGTCTGTGTCCTGTGTTGTTGTTATTATTATTATTATTATTATTATTTCTTTTCTGCTGTTTTATGGGTGTCCATCTTACCCCCTTTCGACCGCACCTCGCCCTCCAAGCAGTCGGTTGTATCTTTGACATGAGTGCACTTTTGAATGAGCCGCTCACTGAGCTGCACTGCAGGGGAGAGGAGGGGGGGGATTGTGTCGGGAGGCTTGTATGTCTTCCTAGAGTACTTACTAACCCCTCCCACCCGTCTCGCCGCCTCTCCTCTGCACCCCGCACCCCCCACAAATGCCAGTGACACCCTTCGCCCTTCCACACAGACACACCAACACACACACACACGATAAGTATGTACCGCGTCCCTTTTTTACACGTTCGTACGTCTTCATTTGACTCTCTTAGCTGCTTGTTTGATTTATTTTTTTCTACGTGCCTAATTTGACCGTTTTTAGGGGGAGACCGTTGAATGTCGTGCTCAGGGTTGTGAGCGTTCGGAGCGGCCTTACTCTCCCAGGCCTTACCGTGAGGATTCGCCAAATCTGTCTTAGGTCCCGCCCCTCGCTGTCCTCGCCTCTGATAGGCGCAGAGAGGTAATCTGATTGGTATTTTGCCCTGTCTGCTGACGTCGGGATACGCCTTTCTCCTTCCTGATTTGTGCTTTACTCAACTCTCCATTCCTGAGCTCTTTAACCCACTTAGATTTACACTATTGTGTATAGAGTGTCTATCAGATATATCAGTATCTATATATATATCTATATATATAGATATATATATGTATCTGTGATTATCATGTTGATTTTCTCGTATGTCTCTTACCACATTGCCCTGTCTCTGCTCGCCACAGAGACTGAAGATTGTCTTGTTGATATTCAATAGGTTTAATATTTTCTACTCTCTTGAGATCGTTTGGTCTTGTCTGGATGTGTCCGATTATATTAGGTTGTGTTGTATTTTCTGTTCACTCTGAGATTGCTGCGTGACGTCCGGAGGAGAATCCGAGATATTAACAGTTTCCCGATAGATGACAGGAGATTTGTCATGTGTCAGCCGTTGTAGTAGCATGTACTATGAATGCAGACATGATGAGCACGCAGTAAAGGAACGTTTGATCATGTGCTGCTAGTCTGAGTATTGAGAGCCCATATAAAGTGCTCTAACCAGGTACCGTGTGACTATATGTTCTGTTTTCCGAGATGACGGTGTAGATATCAACCTGAATGATTAAGCGATGCCAGAAAATCTGATCTGCTAAAGCCCCCCCCCCCCCCCGCCCCCCCATCCCTCCTTATAAGCTGCTGCTCTTATGTTGGCTCCCTGGGGCCTCGAGTCCTGACCGGAGATCCCTGCCTGAGACTCATCGCGTCTCTGCAGTCCGCCTCGCATCGGCAATCGATGCGCGATTGGCCGAAGCGTTTGAGTGACAGGCGGAGCCGAAATGCATCTCGGGGCGGGATCTCGGGTCTCGGAGCGTAACGGATATACAGGTCGTATTCGGTGTTTGCAGAGTGAACAAGTTAAAGTGCCCGTTATGAATGTTTGTTTACCCCTGGAGCTGCTCAAGCACTTTCTTCTCTGTGTGTGTGTGTGAGAGACGGATAAGACATCACACACTTATCCCCTGGTATTACCACATGCACGCACACACACGCGCACACACTCACACACCTTTTCTAGCCCCTAAAGGGGTGTGTTATTGCCTTCCAATCTCTATTTGCCCCCCTTTTCTCCGTCCAAAGCCCAGCCTTAGGCCTTCGTACAGGGTCCAACACACACACACACACACACACACACACACACAAGCACATAGACTTATTCCCAACTTCCCCTTCACTTTCATTTGGTGTCATATATTTTGAGAGCGTCCGTTCTGTTTGTCGGCGTTTCTACGTTTTACTTTTGCTTGTAAACGTCTCTGGACGTTTTTTTTGTTTTGTTTTTGCTACGAATTTCTGCTCTTTTTATTTGCATGTCTCTGTCGTCGTTTTTTGTTTTGTATTTTTGAAAAAAAAAAATTCATTTCATTTCCTTGCTTCCCCTCTCTGAACAATCGTCCACGCCTCTCGAGCAATACCGCCGACAGGCACTGGGAGCTAGCTGCTAGAGAGAGAGAGGAATGGGAGAGAGAGCAAAAGAGAGAATGGGAGAGAGAGAGAGAGAGAGAGGTGGACTGGAGGCTGGTTCTTCGTCTGCTGTTCCTTCAGTATCGTTATCGTCCTGTTACAGAAACAAACGGAAAAAAAAGATTATTTTGAAAATAAATAGAAAAAATCATCTAAGTTTTGTAAATGATCCTTCACCGTCGAGGGGGAGAAGAAGCTATCAGAATATACTTTGTACACACGTCTAATCTTGTAAAAATGCAAAAAGAATACATTTTAGAGATGAAATCTGAAACCGGATATATTCTGTCTGTATACTCTGTATACTGTATGTGTAAGGAACTGTTTTTTTTTCTTTTTTTTTCTTTTTTTTTTTACAGACAGCAACCAAGTTTATCAGTGTTTCTTTTCAATCGTTTTAGTAACTCAATATTTTATAGTTAATCAATAAACAGATGGAACTGTATTTTCTGCCGTTGTGTGAGTCTCTGCTTATGAAACCCGAACCCCTTTAAGCTTCCCTCTCCTCTGATATCAGCGCTTTGTTGATTCCCTTTGTGTGTGTGTTTTTTTTTAATATATTTACTCTTCCTCATCCCTCTCCTGATGCGTCATGTTCACTTCAGTCATGAATATTACACCAGGAGGATATGAGCAGGATTACCCAACGCAATTTTTCAATTTGTTTTCAATTTTATCTCACTCTTGACATAATCTGTATTGATTATCTTTCCCTCCTATGCAACCTGAGCGATGCTTTAACATTGATTGCTCGTGGTAAAAAAAAAAAAATTTTGCTAATTTCAGTTTCGTTCCAATCTTTCCACTGACTCAGCTCCTCTCGCGTCACCTCTGTGAATCGAGTCGAGGGGTTTTATCGCTGCAGCTGTGGCCCTTTTTTTTTTTTTAAAGAGGCGGCTCACCTGCCACACCGAGCTGCTCTCTCAGGTCTGTCTTTCTGTTTGTGCCTCCTTTCAGTCGGGTGGGTGAACTGCCCCTTTAATCAACAGTGGACTCCATCAGGCCTCCATTTTGGCAGCCCGGTAATGAAGCTGCTGGTCGGGGGATAAAATGGAGGAAAGTTCAGCTTCCTCCGCTGAGCTGCAGAGCTGACCGCAGGAGACACATTTTCCACCGCTGACCGTTCATGACTCTGCCCTCCAAAGAGCTGGCGAGCGTGTGTGTGTGTGTGTGTGTGTGTGTGTGTGTGTGTGTGTGTGTGCGTGGGGTGTCTTCTGAATTCCTGTGTGTCCACGTGTAATTAAATCTTTGCTGACGTGAACTAAGTGTGTGTTCCTGTTTCACGGTGAGAGCAGCAGTCAAGGGTTAGGCCGCCTGTCTCACTTTCCCCCAGAGGACCAACATCAGCATAACATCAGAACCCTGCCACACACACACACACACACACACACACACACACACATGCACGCAAATACACACTGGTCACACATATGTGCGCACATACAGTACACCTACACACCTAAAGGTATCCACACACACACACATCCATAGACACACACACACATTCACTCCCCCCTACCTCAGCAGCGCCACACACACCCTCCTGTGGGTGTGTCGGCATAAGTGCTTCTGATTGGCTGGCATCAGAGGAACGGAGGCATCCCATTGGCCGAGGCCTCATCACAGCTTAAACACAGGGAGCAGAGGGAGCCGAGAAGGGAGTGTGTGTGTGTGTGTGTGTGTGATGGAGGGGGGAAAGT
>NW_027282914.1:67500-90000 GCF_046629955.1 Centroberyx affinis | reverse complement strand
AGAGGTAGAATGACAGAGAAAGAAATACAGAGAGAGAGATTGGAGGTGGAAGAGAGAGAGAAGGAGACAGACAAACCCATAGAGAGAGGATGAGGAGGGGAGTGGGGGAGGGATGGACAGGGGAGAGAAGAGCAGCTCAAGTCTGCCACCTGTTGGACAGAGTGAACCCTCTGGATCCAGGAGTCTCTCTGCCCACAGTCCGCCTGCCTGCCGCTCGTATTTCATTTTTAGTAGTTGTTACAGAGGGAGAGAGAGAGTGTTTACTGTCCTCTATCCATCCGGCTTATGAGGCGTATCTGTGTGCTGTGTCACTTATCAGGACGCTTCAGTCCGTCTGTCTGTCTGCCCCGTCCCCTGTTCTCTCTCACCTTACTCTCTCTCTCTCTCTCTTCTCTCTCTCCTCCATCACCCTTCCCCACCCCTCCTCTCTATATTTGCTTTCCCTATATAAATTGCTCAAAGTCCTCTCTTTCTCCTCGTTTTCTGTAACCCTTCCTCTCACTCCATTCCACATCCTTGTCTTAATATATATTTCTCCTCGTCCCTTGGTCTGTCCCCCTCCTTTACAGTCGCTCCACTTTCTATTTCCCATATCTTTCATCACCCTTGCTCCACCCTCTTCCTCCATGTTTAATCCTTCCTCTGCTCTCCTCCTCCTCCATATCCACAGCCACTTTTTCTATGTTTCTCTCTCCTCTGGTATATTAGTCTTTCCTACTTCCCTCTTTTAGGGCACTTGATCCATGCCAGAGAGACGCGGGTGGAGAAGAAGAAGGAGCAGAAGCACTTCACTTGATCCTTAAAAGGCGCCACATGCAGTATTTTCACATCAATAAATCATTACCCAAATTAATTAAGACATTGGTATAATTACTGTCAACAAACAAGACGATCACTGAGAAGACTAACAGCCTCTAAATGTCCTCTCCACTGCATTTTACATTGTGTGGACTGATTTACGGCACAACATGATATTGCTTTATGGCACAAAACAGGAAGATGGTGTTGCTCTCCCAGCACACACACAACTAAAGCTTTCAGAGTTATTTGCAATGGCAGATGGTTGGAAGGAGTGAAAGGCCAATGGTTTTTGAAAATTCTACACCTCGCACCTTTAAAATACTGAAACATTCATAGTGGAGAAGAGGAAACCATTCCTCTTTTACCCCTCTACTCTCTCTCTCTCTACCTTCCCTATCTCCTCCATCACCTTTCCTCCATCTCTCTCCTCTCCTCTCCTCCTCTCTTCCTCCCTATGTAGAGCAGAATGACTAATGATCAGTTGCTCTGTCACACACCAGAGACTTTCTTTCCCTGCAGCCACATCCAAAATTAGCGCACACACACACACACACACACACACACACACACATACACACACACAGGCGCATATGCACTCTCTTCCTCTGCAGCCACACTCAAAATTAATGCACACACACACACACACAAGCATGCACAGATACACACACACACAGAGAGAATGGAAGTACACCTCTTTATGTCTAATCTGGAGCAGAACATTATGAACTCTTAAATTTACATCTTGAGGTGTAATTACAATAAATGATCCACCCTTAAACCATTCATCTTCTCCTCTCTGGTGTGCGGGTGTAGCGAGCAGGGAGACCGTCCGGCACCAGGAGGGGTCAAGGGTCAAAAAATAGAGAGTTTGAAGAAAGAAAAATCTCTTTCTTTCATTCTCCCTGGCTCTCCGACATAGATATGAAGCTATATGCAGACAAAGACTCTTCTAATCCTCGTGGCACAAATGTTCCGCACTGATATCATTTTAACCCTGAAGTCACTGTGGCTCCCAGCCGGCCACAGACAGCACAGCTGGTCCTTGCTGGTCGCTGCTGCTGTTCTCTGTGCAGCAGCTCTCTCTGCTGGAGAGACGCAGTTAATACATGTCTCTAATATGACTGAGAAACCCAAGTGATGCTCTAGTCCAGAATCTTAGACACTTGGCCACAACAACCTGCTGTTTGACTCTGGTTCTGATACTCAAAGACCAAAGAAGTAAACTGCTCCCAAACAAACACTCCAGATGTTTTAATCATACACACCCAGATCAATTTCAGTAATATGTCTCCAATGGCTGGATGTATAAAGGCTCAGCTTGTGTGTCTGAACAGGAAAAAAACAGATTGCATGTGGTTGCTTCCTGTTTTGAGCCACAAGAAGCTCAGATCTGAACCATAAGGTGTGAAAAACACACTCCTTACATGTAAATGCAGAACAAGAGAAATAGCAGCAACATCCACGACACACATTACAATAGGCAACACACACCAAGATGGAAAAGATGTCTTTATTAACAGCTGCTGACGGATACAATGGTTGGCACAAGTTGACTGTTTTGGTGAAATCCAATATCTTAAAGCAAAATCATTTTGCATATTTACAATAAAAGTTTCCGAAATCTGATAAATTTGGCGCCTACTCTCACAAATTAGCAAATTGTTGAAAAAATTGGAACAAAACACTTCCACTCCAAACTGTTGGCCCTCCTACTAATATCAGCTCAACTTAATTTTCTTCTCTCTTCTGAAACCAAGAGGGCAAGTATGGTCAGAAGCATAAAAATTAAGCTGACGAGCTAAAATGAGTCTGTTTTTGCTGCTGAATCATATACACTATAATATGGATTTTGCATTAAAAGGTGAATATGAGGCAAAGAACATAAGTCCCCATGTCAAGCCACATTAAAACACTGGCACCAGCAAAAAGGTCAACTTTAGCTCATCGTCCCAATTTTCACTTTTGAAGGAATCAATGGTGGAATGACTTGAACTAGTCTTTTTACAAATGGCATCTGACTTTCCATGAGATAGATATATATATAGTCTCTGTGTATAATCCCATTCTGTATATTTCCCAACACCATGCTAATATTTGACAGTGTGCAGTCATATGAGTATTGAGTCTGAATCTGATTAAACTCTCTGCTGTAGTAGTAGTAGTAGTAGAACATCAACTTGATCTCAAACCTCTGAATCAAAACAAATGCCACCGATTTACCACAGAAACAGGAAATTACATGGTAGGCTGATAAAAAAATCAGACCATGAAAGAAAGAACGGGGAAAACCATATAATTAAAAATGGAATGAATTGAAGCCTGCAGAAAAGGAATAAAAGAAAATGATCTTCTCCAGTTGCATGCAAGTGAATTGCTCTAATGCCAAAAATGTGTCATGGAATGTAAATGAATGTGATGCATGACCAGAAAATTGTATTTTTTACTATGAATGTACAAACAGTTCTTACAGTATTTAATGCAATTTGAAAGCGTCACTCAAATTTAAAATGGATATATGTGGTTCTTCCTCTCATATTATAATTAAGTTATAATTCCATGGGATTAAAGTTCCCCGTTGTCATTTAAATCATTTTACCAAGTGATTTATTCTTGTATTCACGCTTATCAAGCTCGTTTAAATATAATTTTCCGAGTCAAATTGTTTTACTGCACTGGCAATGGAAATTCCACTTGTTTCATGATCATGTAACCTGTTCTTAGTCACATTATGAAGGAAAAACCAGCAAAGTTATCTGCCATAGTGCAGTGAGGCAGACTTCAATTACCTTGAAATTAGATTGAGAAGTGTGAATAGAAGATGCAAATATCGGTTAAGCTTGCAGTGTAGGATCTCCCTTGTTTCAAAATGGCGAGAGTGAGAGAGAGAGAGAGAGAGAGAGGTTTTAGGAGTGAGCTTAGAGATGTGTTCTGGAGGATGATTAAAGCAATGCTCTCATCTCATCTCTTTTTTTTTATATTCCCATTGGAGAGTTTTGATGTCCTTTAATGACATATCTGACCACAGGACGGTGGAAAAAATAACTAAAATCACCTTCAAACTCGCTAACAGAGAAACACACAGAGACACAGAGAGAGAGCAGAGGCCTGAGGCAACATGGCACCATAAACACAGTGGGACATACATATAGTAATGAGGCTAGTTCCCAAATGGCACCCCACTATTCTCCTACACTAATCTCCATTCTAGCCGTCACCTACATAATGTAGCGGGCACCGAGGGGCATTTTTTCATAATGTATAAACTCTGCAATATAACCCTGCCATACCGGGATATTCTCTCACTGCTGAAAAATTAATCAAATCCAAAAGGATTGGTATCTGGATGAAGGTCTTCTGTCTTTTGTACAAATGAAAACAACAAATCTCCATCACCTAAAGTCAGTTTCTTTATGTACATTTACACTCTGAATTTTCATTCGGTCATAGTCTTTGTTACATTCACTCTTTTTTTTCAGCTAGTAACCCTGATCAGAAATATACAGACCTTTTGGCACTAAATGTATTTCACCCCCAAGACCCCACATTGTTACAGGGAAACACACACAGCTTTCAGAGGAAACAAGCAACAGTGCATTACTCCTCCAGTATTACTCCGCCCTCAAGAGTCACTTGGCAAATTCATATGATCAACATTTTGTTCTCTTTTCTGCCATCAGAGGGTGCAAGGAATGATCTGTCGAGAGAAATATGCTTATGCAGTTCTTCTTCACAACATTAAATGAGAAAGAATAGCCTGCAGCAGCTGCTGTAGCGCTGGATAGATGCATAATGTCTATGATCATTACCACGGCATAAAGGCTGCATTTTAATCAGCTCTCATGAGTGTGTTTTCAAATCCACTATGGCTCAGGATAAGAATAATGTACTTCATTATGTTTTGAAAATAAATCTAGTTTAGTTAAAAGTGTTTGTATTGAATGAATTTGAAGACTAAGCAGAACAGTCACAATACTGGACCCTGATTGGCTGATAATGCTCCTCTAATTCAAATGAGGTAAACCTGCTTCCAGTTCAAATGCAAACTGGACTGACTGGACGGATTTCAGTAATTCTTTAGTTAGGGAGCCAATCAGGACCAAGTCTAATTGTGATGCGTTTGTGTGAAACAGTGTGTTAAAAGTATGGATTTTTGAAAATACAACTTTAAATTCATCAACTCAAGCAAAATCAGATTTTAACAATATCTTCATTAAACATCTTTGATCATATAGAAATAGATGAAAATTTGAATTCCTATAATTGGGCCTCTTTAAGTATTTTCAAACTGCTGCAGTACTGATGCAGGACAGAGGCAAGGTGAGGATGGCTACCATCATATCATCGATGTCGGCTGAAAACCTTGTATCTCCGAAACGTCAGAAAAACAGCCCCGTTCTTATCATAATGACAATGTATTATGACATCATCATCATCAACATCAGAGATCAGACAATTTTCTCAACCCATAGAGGAGCATGTAAACCTTCCATGGAAGTGAAAACATGAAAATCGGCAAAATTACAAAAATTAAGTTACAAGGTTTTCACGCAACAACAGCAGTATGTACCACAACTGGATAAAATTGTTTTTTGAAAATTGATTCAATAACTGGCTTGATGGCACCAATAACATTTTCCCAAACATGTAAAACCATGGCCACCTCACATTCCAGGCAGACTAAACCACACACTAAGCATTTCAATCACAGTTTTAACGTTGAGACTCCCAACTATGGTATGTGCAGTATGTGAAAGCTGTCTAGTTGGAACTCATCATCATCAGACAGGACACTGTTATCAGATACCTCACCGCTGTGCTGTCAGAGGAGGAAGAGGAGGAGGATGTCGTTACGAGGAAACAGCAGAGCTAAACACTTTTCCAGCCGCAGCGGAGTCACACATTCCATATTTTGAATATAGCAACAGTTCCGAGAAGCCTTGTAAAATATGTGGCTTATGACATGAAGTCTCCTTGAAAAAACTGATGACTCTTCACTCCTTGCGGCATCGGCGGCGCAGACTAAGCGAAAAATGGAGTGACTTCACACTGTACAAATGTCACCCGTCTGTTAGGACACACAGGCGGACAATAATTACACTGTGAGACATTCAAAGAGCTGCTTGTTGGAGGAGGATCTGGCCCCGCTGACAGATGCGCCGCTCTTGTTTTTCACCCTCGGGGGGTGGGGGGTGGGGGGGGGGGAGTTCAAAGTGTTGGCCCAGACATTTTGAAAGGTCAGTGGAGCAGCAGAGAGGCTCGTGTGGGGCGGTGGAGGATGAGAGGGACGACAAATCCCTCTCTTTAAAATCTTTAAATTCCAGTTTTTCTTCAGTGAGTGGGCCTGTTTCCATTTCATATTGAAGAGTGTGGCCTTCCTTCGCTCCTTCCCTTCTTTTGGTTAGCAAATTTGATATGTAGAGGACCGTATGAACACTATATATACTGATGAGGGCAGCAGGTTGTTTGTCCAAGCAAGGAGTATAACTTCCTCTGTTTATGAGTCTCTTCCCAGCCTTGAACCGCCGGTCCTACCGGTCGAGCCGAATCAAACGAGTGCAAGTGTTGTGGATGAAGGATGGTACTGCTGCTCTGGTTTGACCCTGCAGGGTGTCTTCTTCTTCTTGAGGTTATTTAGATCGGAGTCCATCGCTCAGTCTGGCGTGTGTGTGGGCGGGTGGTTCTGCGTGTGAGTATATGTGTCTATGTGTCTATATATGTGTGTGTGTGTGTGTGTGTGTGTATTCAATACCCTGTAGCGTTGACAGGTGGGTGCAGGTGGAGCGTGGGCAGGCGGACTCCTGATCCGGGAGCGGTGAAGCTGTAAGCGGCGTACGCCACAGCAGAGCCCACCATCAAGCCTGTCATATAGGAGACCGTCATGGTGTTCCCTAGAGAGAGAGAGAGAGAGAGAGAGAGAGAGAGAGAGAGAGAGAGAGTGAGAAATTAATGAGCATCTACAGAGGAAGAGTATAGGAAATATTTAGAATGACAGAGACTTGTGTAGGAGATTAAGATCTATTGATGTTGCTGCAATTCCTGCTGTTCATCAATAGAGGTCGATACAAGTCATAGATTACTTAATCCACCTTTAAATCAGAGCTACTGCATCACCATTAAACACTGGAATGTCTTAACACTCACTTATTTACCATTTAGGTCAATTTGCTCACACTTAAGCATGTTAGAAATCGTTCATACACACACACACAAACACACTCTCTCTCTCTCTCTCTCTCACCTGCCAGCTCCCTCTGTTCGGGCGGCACCTTGCCCGCAGCCTGTATCATCGGCACGGAGCCGAAGTATCCGTTGGTGACGCCCATGAGGAGGGAGAAGAGGCAGGGCCAGGCGGGGTGGGACAGGGTGGGGGCGGCGGCCGGGTACACGCACATGACGAACAGGGGGATGAACACCACCCGCAGGCAGGAGAAGAAGAGCAGGCGGCCGCCGGTCCAGTCGTACGGCAGCGCCGCCAGGATCTGGGGTCAGAGGTCAGAGGTCAGCTACAGAACAGCAATGTGTTGTTCAAGGACACTTCAGCAGGGCGGATGCTGGCAAAACTGGGGCTAGAACCTGTTTTGTCTGGTTGAAGGAGCAGCCTGATCTCACAAAATTTGGAAATGAGCACAATGACTTAAAGTATATGTGAAGTTTTAATTTTTAGCACAAGTTTCCCTTATTTATCCATGAGTAAAACCTTTCCCTAACCTTAACCAAATTGTTTTAGTTGCCTAACCTTAACGCTGCAGTAGGTAACTTTTCTGGATGAACATTTATTTAGAAGTAATAAAAATAAATCGCTACGTTTTGGTGTCCAAAGACGAGCAAGATAATATGTCAGAATCTCAGAAACAGTGGTAGTCCCATTCCCATCCGACCAATGAGTCTGAGGCAGAAGGCGGGACTCCATCCTGTCAATCACTCCCCCTGTCACTCTCTACTCTATTTACCTACAGCAGCTTTAACCAAAGTGTTAGTTGTCTAAAACTAAGCCTGCCCTTAAACAAAGTTGTTTTACTTGCCTAAACCTCACTCTTAGCTAACTTTTCACGTGATAAACAGGTGATAGAGTGTCCAAGTCGTGGTATTATCATATTATCCAATTCGTGGTGGAGAAACATAATGTTCACATAATCTGTGTTCACTACACCTAATCAGCGTTTCAGAGTTTGTGCTCGTTTCACAAAACTTTCTGAGACTTTGCTGAAGTTCCAAGTTCCAGGCTTAGTTTGGGAGTTCAGGCCTTTTGGACACATCCATCACTTCCACTCTTGATGGTGATTCCTCATTTTTTCTTTTTGCCTCCTGTTTTTTCTTTTGTCCTGATCACATTGCTGAATGTCAGACATTATTCATGAGTAATTCTCTAACCGACAGGTCTGCCAGCAGCTGACAGCGCTTTGCCAGGAAACCACTCTCCACAAAGTACGCTGAATAACTCAAAATGCCTGTGAAAAAAGTTTTTTTTCCACTCTATTCCTTGCTCTGCCTTATCATGACTCTTCTTGTTACCTCCTCGCTACCTTCATTTCCCTTTCCCTTTCTCTATTTAATTTCTCCTCTTCCTTCCTTATCTCTCTTTTTCCCCCCATTTCAACAAAATGCTAAATTTGCCGTGAGGACACAGTCAAAGCAGAGAATCACAATGAATCTCACTCAACCAATATTTTCCTCTTCAAAGTCAAAATTATGACTCAAGGACAGGAGATAAGGTTTAATTTCTGAGTATTGAGATAAAGCCTCGTAGCTAACTGCAATTATCTAAAAATAAACCAAACTTTTTTTCCACCCGTACTTTCCGGTTTAATAAGCGGACGCCTCCCTTTAACCATTTCACAAGGTCAAAAGCTGTATTCATGTAAATGAAGCCTTCCTCTCTTTCTGCGTCTCTAGTGCAGGGAAGCTAGATGTACGATTAAATCCCAGAGTCTGGTTTCTCTAAAGAAGAGCATTCTCTGTCCACTGACATATAATTAAGAAAAGACACAGGCAGTTTCTGAAAACCCAGCATAGGATTTTCCTTGTTTAAAACCCTTCTGATTATAATTTAACCTCTCTGTCTTCATTTTACAGCTGGTTCCTCAAGACATATCTATGAAAGCACATCTTAAATTGTCATAAATAATGACCCTGTCTCAAAAGCTTTTTATAACCATAGGACTGGACACTAGTAAATGTCAGGGGCCAATAATGTAGCCAGTAAGAGATTTGTTCCAAAATGAAATATCCACCATTGAAAGAAGTGCGACCTACTTCTACACATGGACTGAGAGTAAAAAATCAATACAAACTGAGTATAAAAAAGTTCTGTCCTTGTTTTATGAAATGCTAATACTTTTACTGTCCATGCAATAATTTAGAGATATTGAGTGATGAACTTCAGGTTGTTGAAGAGTTTCATTCCAAAATGATATGAAAAATTGACACCTAATCTTAGAAAATGATTGCTGGCATGAAAGCAAAGCACATTACAGGTTACTATTAAACCTATGCGTTATCTTAAGACGTTTGCTTACAAAAAATATGCTTTGAGCGTAGAACATTGATACTTTTGAAATGCCGACTGATATTAATAATGATAATTTCAGGCAACTAAAACTTCCCATAACGGATATTTTTTTTTTTTTTGAATTAAGTGATTCATGTGGAGCTCGTCAGTTGCGCCTCACCTTGCCAACAAAGTCGGACATGTTGAACGTGGCCATGATGAGGATGGGAAGCCATTCTCCCAGCGTGGAGTTCCGTATCTCTGACTCCAGCCCGGGGAACAGGCACAGAGTGATGCTGTAGGTCACCGCTATGGACAGCATGTAGGCCCAGATCACACGGGACACCACGTAACGGTGCAGGATCATGTCTGGGTAAGGGGAGGGTAGGGGTGGGGGGTGGAGATATGGAGAAAGAGATATTAAGAAACCTAAATCCCCTCACTTAACCAGGCAAATTGGCTAAGAACATATTCTTCTTCACACCAATGGCCAGGGGATTCATTTACATTTCAAATCCATCTCTCAGAGTCAGAGGGGTAATTGAGCGTCGACTACATGAGAGAGGAGGAGAGGTGAACAGAGCAGCAATGAAAGAGTAATACAAAAAGAGAGAGAGAGAGGGAGAGAGAGAGAGAGAGTACCGCGGACACCAGGCCAGCTCCTGTTCATCTTGGCTTTCGGTGCGTCAAAGCGCACGTACGTCCCTCCTGCAAAGTCCTCAGTGGCGTCTTCTGTAGGGGAAGCTGCCGTCGCTCCGTTACCCTGAAGAGAGAGAGAGAGAGAGAGAAAGAGAGAGAGAGAAAGAGAGAGAGAGAGAGAGAGAGAGAGAGAGAGAGAGAGAGACATTTGATGTTCTTTAATGAAAGGTCTCACAACAAAATAGCAAAATTTGTCATTTAAAACAGCTTAAAAACTCAGAAACTCCACACATACCCACCCACACACTCACATACCTCTCTACAGACACTCATGCACACACACACACACACACACTCACATACCTCTCTACAGATACTCACGCACACACACACACACACTCACACACACATCCACACTCAGAACACATGAGAGGGACAGACAGACGGAGAGAGGCCACAGTCATTTCTCATTGCATTAACTCTTCCATCTCCAATTCTGCAACAATTATATTACAGTGATATTTTCCCCCATGTTTGAAAAAAAATTAAATGTCATGACCCTGAGTTATGGTGGTTGAAATATTATAAATATTTTGTAAACTACCAAATTAGCAGCTATCAAATTAGATCTTGTCAATGGGAAAAATCAACCATTTTTTTCTCAATTCCTGAAAACATTGTTTGAGGCTTTTTTTTTTATTTTGAAGGATATTGGCAATATGATGGATGGAGAGCAGTGAAAAAGTATGGACACGAACAGTTCAACAGGAAAACACTAGAGGTAGTCCTCACACAATAAATACAGACAGTAACTTTCACACACACTTTCTCAGATTAACTTCTTCTCTTCTTTTTCTTTTCTTTTTTCTTTTTATATCTAATGGCTTCCTGGCTGTATATGACATCAGCTTTTATAAGAGGATCGCTGCGAGTTGACGTCACCTTGTTAGAGACTGGAGGGAACTGCCAGAAAGCCCAAGGTCCAGTCCGTAACACACACACACACACACACACACACACACACAGAGAAACCCCACAAACATGCATTCTCTCTCATACCAAAACATATAGACACATACTTCTACACTCATACCAGAGACACACTTTAGCTTATGCACATCAACACACACACACATAGGCACACAAATGCCCGCAAGCAATTACACACACACACACACACACTCACACAGATCCATTAGTTGATTAGAAGTGCTTGCGGGCCAGAAGGCTCCACTCTCCTTGATTATAACATAATGTACAGCGCTGCCTCGGTTTCCCCCGGCAACCAGAACAAAGAATCGCCTAAATCAGCCCCTAGATGCATGTGTGCATGAATGTGTGTGCGTGTGTGCGTGTGTGTGCTAAAACACAGAGGGATGTCCTCACACACTTGTGTATAATTGCACACACACACACACACACACACACTAAAACGAAGACATCCTGAGGTGCTTGTCTTCTTTTGAAGGCAGTCCTCGGAGGTTCTCTGCCTCTGAACAAACACACTGTAATGAGGAATATTAGCTCCATACCTTCCAGCTAAGTGCTGCTTCAAGCACGAGTACAATGTGTGTTTATCTAGCTCTCTCTCTCTCTCTCTCTCTCTCTCTCTCTGTCTCTCTCTCTCTCCCTCCTCCTCCCTAACATTGTCTGCCAAGTTGCTCTCCCTCCTCTCTCTCTCTCTCTCTCTCGTTGTCGTGACTTCTCTCTCATTCTTGCTCTGTGTCCTGGCCGGTCTCTCTCTCTCTCTCTCCCCCCTTAATCACCCTCTTTCCTCTCTCGCTCACTCGCTCCCTCGCTGTCTTTTCCCTAGCTCGCTCTCCCATTTTCGTGATCGCTCTCTCTCTCTCTCTCTCTCTCTCTCTCTCTCTCCCCCCTGTCCCTGTCTCGCCTCTTTTCCCCTCGTTTTGTCTCTACATTTTTTTTTCCTCTGCGTTGTCGTGACTTTCGTTCTCTTTTGTTCGCAGCCTCAACCTCTCCCTTTCTCCCTTCTCCCTGTCTCTCTCACACTCTCCATCTGTCTCTATCTTTTCTGCATCACCCCCCCCCCCCCACTGTCTCTCTTTCTCTCTCTCTGTGTCTCTCTCTCTCTCTCTCTCTCTCCCTGTTTCAGTCTCTGAGTGGCAGCCAAAAGCCAAAGCATTACCCCTGCCTGGAGCTTAAATAAATGATTTTATGTGTCTGCGTTTGAGTGGTGCTAAATCACACAGTCCTCAGTGTCTCACTGTGTGTCACTTGCACAGGCACACACACACACACACACACACACATACAGAAAAATACACACACAGACACTTCTAATCCTCATGAAAATCATCTAACAAATACACTCGCATGACACGGCAATTTGGAGGCCTGACTTTGCTTCCTCCTCTCGGTTCAGAAACAGTTTGTCATTGCAACATTTATGAAGGGTTTAATGAATGAAACATGGATGAGGAATGAGAGGATCTGCCATTCCTTGTGGGGCGGAAGAGTGAACATTGTCACTCTACTGACTCGAGGCTGGATGGAAAGCTTGTAGTGCACGAAGTACAATATGCAGGAGGTGGATAAAATAACAGAAACACAACATGAGAAAGGATTTTGAAGCTACTAAATCACAATTACAGTGCAAAGGCAGCTACACAGAGAAGTTATATTAAGTTGACTGCCTATTAACAGTATGTCAGCTTTAAAAAAGGCCCTATATTTGCCAAACACAGACATCAGCAAAGAGGAACAGCGGTCGCTAGTCAATAGGAAGGAATGGACGGACACTTAACAGGACAGTTGCCAAACGCCACAAAACTACAGCCTCAAAAATGACCATAGAATTGAATCAACGCCTCTGTGACACAGTCTCAACAAAAGCTGCACGTTGCAAGCTTCACAAAGCTGATATTCATGGCAAGGCTGCTATTCAGAAACCTCTTGTGTCCAAGGCCAACACATAAAGATGAATAACGTAAGGAGAACAAAACCTTGACGCTGGAGCAATGGAACAAGACTAATATGATCTGATGAGTCGTCTTTCACCCTTTTTTCTACTTCCAGACATGTTTACATTTAGAAATAAGGCATGCCTTCAGCCCACTATGTCTGATGCCAATTGTTAAACATGCCGGTGATTCTGCAATAGTATGGGCAGCCATCTCATGGAAGTCATTATAATTGCTCATAAGCGCTGAAACTGCTCTGCACAGTTGTATAACAGCCAAGGAATATGAGGCCATTTGACAGGACCAGGTGGCCCTATGGTACAAACACTGTTCCCTCATTATGTTCCCATATTGCAAGATAAAAATGCTCCCATACACACTGATAAACAAATTCAGTGGTTTCATGAATGCCAGGATAAAGTCCAGCATCTTCCATGGTCTCCCCAGTCACTAGAGTCTAACATCACTGAATCTTTATGGGATGTTTTGGGGCAGAAAGTACATTTCCATCTCCTTCATCCTTCAAAGAACTGGAGGCTTTCCTTCTTGAAAAATGATCCAATATCCCACTGCACACAGTTCAGGACAGCAATTCAAGGAGGACTGAAGCAGTCCTGGAGGCAAAGTGTGGCCCTACTCTTTATTACTCGATACTAGATATTCATACATCACACACACACACACACACACACACACACACAGTAGGCTATACTCAATCCAAACTTACGAATCTTACTTCCTCTGCGGTGACGTCGTGGTGAACCCTGTAGCCGGTGCCGTTGTCCCGCGGGTCGTGACCTTTGACCGGACCTTTGCCCTGGGCGTGGCCGGTGTAGTAGCGGACGAAGCGCGAGCGGCGGACCACCAGGTGCAGCAGGAAGCAGAGCATCTCCATGCTGATGGACACCAGGAAGAAGATGAGCGTGTTCTTCCTCTCGTCGGGGATCAGCAGCTTGGTGAAGATGCGCGACAGGGAGATGATCACGCCCGCCGTACCTGGGGGGGGGGAAGGGGGAGGGCGGGTTGTGGGGCGGGGGGTGGAGGGAGAGACAGACAAGTGAGAGGGAAACACTCACACACTCACTCACAGACACAGAGCCAGTGTGTGTGTGTGTGTGTATGTGTGTGTGTGTGTGTGTGCGGCGCGCGTACTTACTCTCTCCGGTCATCACCCCCTGTGTGTACCTCTTGGGCAGCATCCCCATGTAACCATAGAAACTGGATTGCTGCACTGGGGGACGGAGGAGGAAGCGGTTAACACTGGACTTTACACAGTCAACGCTATAAAGACACAACGCATTTAGAGTGAAAGACAGAGAGAGGAGAGCCACTAATGAAAACCTTGTCTTATATAATATATGAAAAGCAAGAGGAATGGCCGGTGCTGTGGAACAATGAGCGCGCTGCTGCTGGTTTTGTTTGTTGGGTTTCACTGATGAAGGCGGTGGAGCTGAGGAACCTGGTCATGTGACTGGTGAATAAGCAAAGCGCTTATTCATTTTTTAATAGTTCTGGCCACAAGTTGTCTATGTCTGTATCTTTATCTATATCTATATCTATATCTATACTCTATACTCTATATCCATATCTTAACATCTTTATCTATATCTAGATCTTAATATTTGTATCTATATCTATGTCTATGTCTGTATTTTTATCTATCTATATCTATTTATGTCTATATCTATTTCTATATCCATATGTATGACTTTATATCTACTGTATATCTACAGTACTGTATCTTTCTCTTTCTCCCAATAGATAGATAGATAGATAGATAGATAGATAGATAGATGGATAGATAGGTAGATAGATAGATAGATAGATAGATAGATAGATAGATAGATAGATAGATAGATGGATGGATGGATGGATGGATGGATGGATGGATGGATGGATGGATGGATGGATGGATGGATGGATGGATGGATGGATGGATGGATGGATAGATGGATGGATGGATGGATAGATTATTATTCTTACCTGTACATCCAAAGGCTACCACTCCCACTGAGATGAGGTTGATGATGTAAGCCTGTCTGGTGGTGAACTTCTCCAGCCAGACATCAAACACACTGACAAACACCAGCGGGCCCAACGCCAAGATATAACCTGCAGGGAGAGGGGGAGAGAGAGAGAGAGAGAGACAGACAGACAGACAGACAGACAGACAGACAGAGAGGAAGAGAAACAGAAATAGAGAGGAAGAAAAAAGAACCTGATTCACTCAAGCAGGTGTGTTGTTTCTGTGAGTGAACCTGCAGCATGTATTTGACAGGCTGACTTGAGAGCAGTCCTGCTGTCAGCTGAAGTCCAGCACAGCTCCAGAGAAAGCTCTCAAAGGGCAGACAACACGCTTCAAAAGCCTCTTCCTCAAGGATACAAGCTATTTTAAGCCGCAGAGTGTATTGTAGTGGAACCGTGCTCTTACTGTACGCGGGGTGCAGAGAGATTCACACTCTTCCTTGGGGGGACATACATTTTTTAAGAATCTTTTTTTTTTCACAGCTCTAAACTGATTTCGGGGTTATTGGGTAGGCTGAACAGCAGCATTTACACTTTTTTATGTTGGCCTGCAGTCCCACAGTATCTAATTTACACTGCAGAGATTTTAGGAAGGCTGATTAACAAAAGTGATACAATGTCTTTCTGTATGCTTAAAATCACTATCACTATTACTCAAGTGCTTATTCATTTTTTAATAATTCTGGCCACTCAGTCACACATATTGAGCCTTTAAATGCATTTATATTATATTCTGTCTACATCTATATCTATATCTATATCTGTATCTGTATGTGTATCTGTATGTGTATGTGTATGTGTATGTGTATGTGTATGTGTATCTATATCTATATCTGTATCTGTATCTGTATCTGTATGTGTATCTGTATCTGTATCTCTATATCTCTATATCTGTATCTGTATATCTATATCTGTATGTGTATCTGTATCTGTATCTACAGTATATTTATATATCTATATCTGTATCTGTATCTATATCTATATCTCTATATCTGTATCTGTATCTGTATGTGTATCTATATCTATATCTGTATGTGTATGTGTATGTGTATGTGTATGTGTATGTGTATCTATATCTATATCTGTATCTGTATCTGTATGTGTATCTGTATCTCTATATCTCTATATCTGTATCTGTATATCTATATCTGTATGTGTATCTGTATCTGTATCTACAGTATATTTATATATCTATATCTGTATCTGTATCTATATCTATATCTCTATATCTGTATCTGTATCTGTATGTGTATCTATATCTATATCTGTATGTGTATGTGTATGTGTATGTGTATGTGTATGTGTATGTGTATGTGTATGTGTATGTGTATCTGTATCTATATCTATATCAATATCTATAGCTATATCATTTGGGCTCACATTTGAATCTTCCCAGTTCAAGTCCAGTGTCAGTCTCTTCTTGCATGCTTACAAAAAATCACTATCACTATTGTTCAAATAGCAAAGGTAGTGTATCCACATTGAAATGTTTTCAAGATAGATAGATAGATAGATAGATAGATAGATAGATAGCCTGAAATCAAAAGGCAGCTGATGAAAAATACAAAAACGAGAGGAAAAAAACACGCTCTCTTGGAAGATAGCCACTTGTGAGTTCACAAGTCTGGCAAAGATGGGTTCATTTGGAACGTTTTGTGAATAAAAATATGAGGGGGGGAAGCATTTTTTTCTCGTTTCTCTGCACTGTCTTTCCATTTTGTTCTGTGTTGTTTACTGCAATAAGCCCTGAGGGTCCCAGAGGGTCTATAGGAAAATGAAAAATAGTATAAATTACCATTAATGAGAGATTTGACTTGGCACAAATAGAGATCCAATGAAATATATCCTCTGCAAAATGCCTTTCGATTTGGAATTTCTCTGCTAAATGTCTGTCTGTCCGGGAATTAGACGGTTCCTGGTGGACTTACCCACAGTGATTCTGGTGTGCAGGCTGAGCCTCTCCACCAGGACGTTGTTGAGGATGACAGCCACCAGAGCCACCAGGATGTATGTCAGACTCATGTCGAACACTATGGACGTGCCTGAAACACACACACACACACACACACACACACACACACACACACACAGCGGTAAGAGCTCCTGGAGTCGGATGTGAATGTGTAGCCTCTGGGTATGCATTTCTGTGTGTGAATGCAAATGAGGTGAAGTGTGAAATTCATGCGTTCTCCAGGCGCGCGTGTGTGTATGCGGATACACAAGTACATACGTGCTCATGCATATTTATACCTTCAAACTTGTGGTGCAGGTAGTCGACGTCGGTGATGAAGCTGTTGTAGGGCAGCAGGAAGCCCACTCCAGCCAATAGCATGGCAAAGTAGATGCCATGGTAACGGTCGTCAGGGATCGGCTCCTCGAAGGCTGAGCGGGAAGCAAGGGAAGCGGGGAGTCAAGGGTTAGAGAATTAAAAGGGCAAGAGTGTGAAGAGACACGTGTACCTCGCTCAAATTACTTCAAAACAATTCAATTAGGGGTGAACCCGGCGCACTAGATCTTCATTAAACCGGATCAAGATGAATGAAGCTGTAGGAGCAGGAGGAAAGCCTCTCAGAGAGTGATGGAGTAGTAGCAGCAGTGTTCCTATTGTATTAGTGAACTATTGATCAGAGGCTTTAATTGCCAGGGACAGCTCTGCCTTTTCACAGTCCAGTTAAAACCTGGACTTTTGTTCTGTAACTGACTTTAGTGTCAGGGTCAAAGTGTGACTTGCAGGTTCTTCTTCTCATAAGCATTCGTAACCCTTTCCTAATCCCATGAACCTTCTATTAAAGGCTTCAGTAGATTTCTGAAAATTTTGATTATACAGTCCACTAGAGGGAAAAAACACATTGAATTTGGGTCAGTTCTTGCACTGTTGAACGCTCCATATCAATTATTACCATGGCAAATGTGGTGATGAATTATTTTCCCATTCATCAGTTCACTAAGGGTGTTAACCTGCACCCAACTCTTTAAAGTAATAATCAAATTTCTTCATATATTCGTAAAATGTATGCAACATATTCACAGTAGTGCCTCTTCTGATGAGATACTGATATTAGCTGAGTCATGGAAAATTCACTCTTACACCGTTCGATATCATCCATCTGTGATGTTCAATACATTCCAGGAGTTATTTTGTGATGAAGTGTTGTAATTTACTTTTTTGGTGAACCCACTTTCCATCAACCTGCCTCTACTACTTCCATTAGTGATTTCCTACATTGCATGCACCCTCAGAGGACAACCTGAACTTGTTGCTTTCAATGGGCAGATAAATAGCTTGAGAGTATAATCATTCAGCTGTGGGTGTCTATGGATTTTTGTTCTGTATGATTGTTGAACTTCGGTGCAAAATGGCGGCTCTAGAAAGAAGCTATTTCTCTTTGATTCTGAGGGACTGACACCAAAACCTGACGTTTACTGATGATGTTTTGTTGATTTTTTGTTTGTTTGGCCAGTTATCCACAGACATAAGAATAATACGCCACCAAACAGCGAAATGGTCCCAGAAATACAAGATACATCACCAATAGCTGTGTTAAAGTGTTGGATTTTGCCTTTAAACAAACCAATTGTTCCAAACCCGCTGAATTAAAATGAACCACAGTGGAAACACAGACTGTAGTGTACAGGTGCAGGACTGTAATAACATGATGGGATAGGATGAATGCTGTCTTTTCCATCTGCCTTTTGACATGCATGCATGCCTTTTTTTTTTTTTTTAGGAAAAAAAAAATCTCTCTGTGGAGTTCATGTATTCTCTCTATTCTGTTGCCTGTACACTGAGCCGTGGAGACTGACGGCTCCAGGGAAACACGGGGAGGAAGACAGAGTGGGAGAAACAGAAAGACGAAGAGGAGGAGGAGGAGGAGGAGGAGAAGGCGGAAACAGACAGAGAGAAAGAGAAGGGACAGAGAGAAAGAGAGGGAGCAGAGAGAGGCTTTCTCGGCTCTTGCTGTTGCGTCCTTGGTCACAGCAGATGTGATTAGCTTGACCTTTGTGCGACCTGAGTAACCAGGCAACACGGCAATTTCCTGTTAACATGATTACCACCTATGTTTTACACACACTTCCATGTGTCTCTCTCTGTGTGTGTGTTTGTTCTCTCTCACACACACACACAGTAGAGGCAGACACACAAATTCACAGAAACTCTATCTATCTGTAGCGGTACTAGATCTAACAAATGGATAGATATTCCCTTTCTTTCTCTCTCACCCCCAAACCAAACACACACACACACACACACACACACACACAGGGAGACAGAGACTCACTCACCGGGCTCGGACAGAGCCAGCACTCCTCGCTCGGGGGCGTCCTTCCCGATCTCCTCCTCCTCCAGCTGGTAGGAGTCGAAGCTGTAGCTCTGCACCACGCTGCTCTCCCTCCCCTCCCTCCAGCCCTCCCTCCCCGCCTCCCTCCAGCCGGCTCTCCCTCCGTCCCGCCACGCATCCCTGTCCTCGGGCGCCTGGGCCGGCACGGGCCTCCGGCGTTCCGCTCCCACCGAGCCCATCGCAGTCCACACACACACACACTTAAACTCACACTAAACACTCCTCTCGTTTCTATGAGTTATACACACACTCGGGAGCATGCATGCTAAACACAGTCTCCTGGACACGCCCTGCTGAGGCAGCTGGTGGGAGAAGAGAGGCAGGAGGCCTTCAGATGATGGAGCGTCTGGAGGGAGAAACACACAGCAGAAACAACAAGAATTAAAAAGTGTGAAAGAAAAGGCAGAGCTGGAAAAAAACAATCAGTCGCCGAGTCGTCGAGTCAAGGTTACAAACCTCACAGAGCGGTATTTTGGTGTGTGTGTGTGTCAATGCATTTGTATGCGTTTCTGTGTGTGTGTGTGTGTGTGTGTGTGTGAGGCATATTGAGTGAGGAACAGAGTGGCAAAGGATGCATGACTGAGTGACAGAGAAGGTGAGGCAGACGTGAGCGAACGTGCGGCTCTGCATTGAATGAACCGCCACTGCAACGGTGCTGTAGGAGGATGGAGATCAAAGGACAATGATGATGAGAGGAGGAGAGGAGAGGAGAGGAGAGGAGAGGAGAGGAGAGGAGAGAAGAGAAGAGAAGAGAAGAGAAGAGAAGAGAAGCAATACAATAATAGCAATAATGCCATAGACTCCTATACAGGTGATTGGTAGTATTCTTTGTATTTATTATTACTACATGTATGTGAGCTGATGAGTGTACCATGTTATGTATTTGGGTAGGATTTACTCTAAAGGGATGAAGACTAGACTACAAGACTAGAATAGAATAGAATAGAATAGAATAGAATAGAATAGAATAGAATAGAATAGAATAAGGGAGATGATGAAGGATGGCCTGTCAGGTGAAATTAACCCTCTTAATCAACTAATGAATGGAGGGGAAGTGTAAGGGAAACCAATTTAAAATAGAGATACTGGCGGCTGCATTCAATTTTCAGATATAGGCATCTCTCTCTGGATGTGCTTATCTATCAGGGATGTTTGCGAGTGTGATGGAAAACGATGCTTGTACCCGCCCATAGCCCTGCATATTAAACTAGATGAATAGATCTCCCCTGGTTAGCTGTGGGGGATTGTGATATACGACTCTTCTCCCAAGGTAGCGGCTCTGTCATTACGGCTAGTGGTTCAATAACCTGCTTTCTCCCTTTAGAGCCACCGGGGATTTGTTATTGTCACACCGCATATTGATCTGAACAAGTGTTGATATTGTTCCGTGTGGATTGGCACATATAAATATACTTGGTGCTCACAAAGCACACACACACAAAAGCTCACCTGTACCTCTACAGCTACACAAACACTTGGGTCCAGGCAGGCGGCTGGCAGCGTGGCTCTAATCCTGTTCAAACTGTCACACCGTTCAGCTCTGTCACCACTGCTAATAAGATCCTGACTAGATCAACTGATCTTTCCCCTGTTTCCCTGTGGGTTCAATTACATACTGGCCTACGGAATGAGGCAAAACAGCCTCAATCAATGCTGCAAATGCTTAAAAAAAAAGGAAAAAAAAGGGTGTATTCCTTTTTCAAAGCCTATCTGGAGATTTGTAAAACTGGAAGCATCAGATGATGTAAGGAGGTTACAATTTGTGTAATTTGGGCTCATCCATGCTTTCATCAGATGCAAGACGCAGGGAGACAAATGATTACATGCGGGACACCCTGATTTAAGAGAGTTAAAACTAGTTACATACTGATTGAGAAAAGGCTAGTCATTGTTTTTAATCTAGTAATGATCTCGACGCACTGGCGCCTGACAGAAACACAAAGCTGTATTGTGGACAACAGCTGGATGAGTTTCAATTTCCAGACATAGGGCGGCGCTCGCAGCCTTTCCCCATTTAAATTAAAAGGATCCTGGCCAGCCAGCGATCATAATTGAATTGGAGTCTAATATTCCACTGCTGTTTCTATTGTTCAGTTATACAATTATAGAAGGAACAGGCAGGTTTTCCGAGAGTGCGCAAAAGCAATATCACAAAATCACAAAATCACTTCATTGTATGTGTTGTATGTGGAAATACACGGAAATCAGTGGTTTTACAAGCAATACATTCACTGCAATTAGCCGGACATGTTTTTGCACGGTATTGTCCGATCCCGTTTCAAAGCTGGCTATGAGAAAAATTATATTTAATAAAAAAAAAACACGAAAAGCACGACTGAGCAGTACGCTACAGCGCATTATCTCTTAACCAATTAGGCAAGTCTGCACTCTGCTTTCTTTTCCATAATAAAAATTATCCTAATGAAGTGCAAGTCCAAGAAATAGAGTTGTTGTTTTTTTTTACATCGTTTCAGCGTCTTGTAATTCTGTCTGCTGTTCCCGATCACCGCTCTTTCTCTCTCTTTAGCGCAGAAAAAAACAAACAACAGGTTATTAATGGCCCCTTTACCTCTGTGTGTCTCTCCCTCTCTCGCGCTCTGTCGCTCCCTCTGTGGGTTTCAGCGTCTGGTTCCTCGGCTCTACAGCAGCAGCGGAGTCCTTGGTTTCGTGCCGCTCATCCGCCGGTGGTCTCCGCCGGACCTGGTGCCTCCTCAGCCCGTCTCCATCAGAGGGGAAGTCCCGGTGCCGTCCTGCATGCGCTCCTTACGCACCATCCATCAGCGGTACGTACCGGAGAGGAAAGGGAAGCATGGATGGATGGAGGGAGGTGGAGAGAGGAGAGGAGGAGAGGAGGGGAGAGGAGAGGGAGGGAGGGGGATGTTGCCTCTGGCTGTTCATCCATCGCAATCAGCCTTTTCCCTCTCTCTCTCCCATAGCGAAAAAACAACTGTAGTAATCAGGGATGAGTGAGGGTGAACCCAGTTTTACACACTTTTCTATTTGCAGAATAGAGTTTAGGCTGGTGTGAATTATTAATATACATTATAGTAAATCGTACCAAACTGGAATGAATGGGTCTTTTAAAGGAGAAGAAGATTAAATTAATGTGTTGGGGTTTTTTTTATAGATAATAATTGATTTCTGTCCATATTAGTGGTTGTTTGCCTTATCATGACCACCAGCAGCAGGTCAGAGTTTATCCACTATATCACTGATAGTAATCCTATGATTAATTTCACAAGGATATTATTCAATTTCCACAGCATTAGGTTAAGTGGGATAATTA